>NC_137118.1:26506241-26649321 GCF_949357685.1 Gobio gobio | reverse complement strand
GGCAGATTTTCTGCATGATCGGCCGATCAGTCTCGCGTGTCTCCGATTTTGAGCCGATCCGTCTACATGCGGCTGTGAGCACGAGCGTGACGTTGATGTCATGAACGAACGAAATGACTTAAAGGGTTAGTTCACCCAAAAATGAAAATTCTGTCATTAATTACTCACCCTCATGTGGTTCGACACCCGTCAGACCTCCGTTCATATTTGGAACACAAATGAAGATATTTTAGTGTAAAGCTGATGCTGAGAAAGGCCTCAGATAGGCCTCCATTGGCATTCAGTACATTTACACTCACAAGACCCATAAAAGGCACTAAAAACATTGTTACAAAGTCCATCTCACCACAGTGGCTCTACAATAATTTTACGATGCGACGATAATAGTTTTTGTGTGAAAAAAAATCTAAATAACGACTTTATTCAACCTCTTCTTGTCTTCCGTGTGTGTCTCCATGACGCATGCGTGAGAATATGACGTAGATCCGGCGTTCGGGAATCCATGAAATGCACACTTTAGCCCCATTTTGAGAACTACGCCGAGACCTAAAGCACGATCAATGTAGAATTCAACAGCTGAGATACGCGCGTCTTCCTCTGCTTGTAAACAAATCGCTTCTGGGTCATTTGTCTGAACGCCGGATCTGCTCATATTCTCGCGCATGCGTCGTGGAGGCACACACGGAAGACAAGAACAAGTTGGATAAAGGTGTTATTTTGATTTTTTTTTTTGCGCACAAAAACTTTTGTCGTCGCATCGTAAAATTATTGTAGAGCCACTGTGGTGAGATGGACTTTGTAACGACGTTTTAAGTGCCTTTTATGGGTCTTGAGAGTGTAAATGTACTGAATGCCAATGGAGGCCTATCTGAAGCCTTTCTCAGCATCAGCTTTACACTAAAATATCTTCATTTGTGTTCCAAATATGAACGGAGGTCTGACGGGTGTCGAACCACATGAGGGTGAGTAATTAATGACAGAATTTACATTTTTGGGTGAACTAACCCATTAAAAAAAGATTTGTTAATTTTGCTGAATGAGATTCAAAGATCCGAGTCAGTAAATTGATCCGAACTTCCCACTACTATTTTGGCCTAGCATATGGCTTACAATTGCCGCCTCCCCCATGTTGGAGATGTCAAATGATTTGACATAAAGTTTGCAAATAACTTTCTTTGTAAATTTTAAATCTTTGGCTAACCAGGCTTTATATTTAGGATCGGCAAGCCAGCCCTCGGAAAACGTGCATTTTCCCATTTTGTTTGCCGTGAAGTCCACACTCAAATGTAATAGTTCACAACATTCCAGGTGTTTTTAGTCAAGCAGTTTGAGGTGGCGCTGTGATGGGAACTGCCGCCTAATAACGTAACAACCAATCACTGCAGACCTAAACTCCAGCAGATCAAGTGTAAAAACGATCGGCAGCGCTGGCAGACTGATCCAAACGCCATGAAAAAAAAAAACAATTGTGTATATTATATATTTATTATATACATTTAATATACGAAATAGGGACAATAGTCTGGAAACATAAATATTTGTCCATACTCTGATTTATTTTTTCCATACTTTTCCAGACCTGGAAATTACTCAAATCAAATTCCATACTTTTCCATACTTTTCCAAACCCTGTAGGAACCCTGTCTTAGTCACCCTGGTGTGCAAATATGAAGCGGAATATAATGGGAATATTTTATTAATAATTGTGGCCATCATGCATTGGAGAAGTTTCTCCCCACTTTCAATTGTTTTGTTAGAATTTTGTGCATTTTGTTTTAATGAAAGATCAAAAGGATAAACAATGCAGATTTATTTTCACAGCCGCCTCTGCTCATATTTACCAAGGGTGCCTTGTATTAGTGGAGAGCACATTTAAAAACAAAGATGAAATATTAAAATAAAGACTCCTTCTTTGGCCTAAATGCTATTATATTTTGTTACCTTATAAGGCTACATTTTTAAAATAGGGAAATTTTGGCTGTACTGCTCAGTCACTTGAAAAATAGTAAAACCAACATAAAAAAAAAAAAAACATGATTCATGATTTTCCTGAAAAAAAATTGTGATATATTTTTGCCATAGAGCCCACTCCTATGTTCTGCTGCATCTACAGGGACTGGACCCAACAGATTGGGTCAACAGGCAGAACCGGACTACATCACCTAGGTTTGTGTTCAAGCCTGTCTGAAACTGTTGACTAAGGCAGAATGCCCATGTTAAATATGAAAATATTAATAATACATGTTCATCTGACCATGCAATATTTAGTGGATCGATGCAAAACATTAAAATCCAAACCTCCAAGGTGAAAGAATAAAGAGAGACGTCAGCAAAAGAACATTTAATCCTCAGTTCATATATTATCAGATTCCCATGTACAATTGTGACACATCGTTTATACAGCTTGTTTTCAACAAGTTGCAACTGATCAGATACCAATCTACAAATATAAGTTAGCATTGTACATTACTTACCAATTATTGGTATGAACTGATCTCAGGGAAACCTCTTGTAAACATTGGCTGTTTCAAGTTATATCTTTACAGTCAACATGTCCTGGCAGCAGAATGAAAAAGAAGAATACGTCTATACAGTTTTCAGAATATACCCTTTTGTGTTTTGTACATAGAATAAGGCTTCTCAAAGTTGATGGATCTGCAGATGGAGCAGAAGTGCTTTTTTTCTTCTTCAGATGTTAACATGGACCCACAGACTGAAGAATGCTCTGGAAGGAAATGCCATCTTGCTATCAGCGTTTGTGCAATTAAGTGTAATCTCTAAAATATCTCTTCTTTGCTTTTAGCCTATAATATCTGCCATGAGCCCTTTAGCATCAAGGTTTTAAGGTGCTAACTTCTTTTCAATATTACTACAATTATTAATAATAATTATTAATATTGCTTCTGATTACAGGGAAGTGCTCTGTGGTTTGGAACAATCAAAGGTCAAACATTTGATCACTTCATTTTGCAATTTCTCAACAGATCAAGAAAGTGAATATTGTGATTTACAAGAAGTTGATATAGAGTTCACAGCTCACTCGTTCTCACTTCAATACCTAAAAATGTCTGTTGTCCCAAGTGAATTTGTTTGAATATTACATTTAACGTGTTACCACTACTGGTCTGCGTTCATATAAATGAACACCATTTACTCGTGTCCTTCGAAATGATTCTCGAAATTTTGCAGCGACTAAATTATTACTATATAATCCAATGTAATTAAAACTAAGGTTATGGCTCATTAATGTGTGATCCAGGCACATTTCCCTGACATGGCCATGGTGATAAGACTGACTAGAAAGACTTTAAAACAGCAATCCTGACAGCTGTTAGTTGATGAGGACAGATTGATACAGTCATGAGTGTGAAAACGGCAGCTTTTAGATCAATAATAAAAAACAACAACACGAGGGACGCTCTTCGCTAAAACATCCAACATCCATCCTCCGCCCCTCGAGTTCTCGGCTGTCCTAAAACGTTTGTTTTAGATGAGAGGAGCTTGTGAAATGCCAACAGGTAGATATTTGAAGTTAAAAGGATTAAAGTAGTCAGGATATCTGCATAGAAGACTCCGAGCAGCAGATTGTGGTTCACCATAGAGAAACCTTCCCATGTACTAACACTTCACTTCCAAACTACCCCTCTGCCATCTTCAACACAGTGACGGTCAAACTAATTCTGTCCTGGGACATTTAAAAAGCTTTGAGTTTGAGTTTTTATATCACTCATTGATGAGTGATGTGGCTGGAGAAGTCCTGGGGCCCTTTTTAGCTTGTTTCTTTTCCCGATCATGCGTCCTCAATGTGACCTGCCATTATGTGCACCTCACAGAGGTAAATTAATGATCCCCGTTACTGATGACGACCACCTCAGGGCCAGCTGTGGTAGTTGGGATACGGGGCATCTTCTTGAGTGGGCTGGGAATATGCTGAGAAGGACAGGAAAACACAAATCAGCCAAACACAAAACACTTAGAATTGTTTTATTACAGAAAAATCGGTCAGGTGTGGTAAGACTAGAGCGTTTAGCCGATTTTCCACCGTCGGGCCGAACGGTTCTTTGAATGGTACGGCACGGCACGATTACAAACCGCTCTCGGCCTGGAATCCGAGAATCCGTGGAGTGACGTCGGCACTCATTCACTTGTCTGTTGCCTAGCTACCAGTTTCTCTGTAGCTGGCTAACCGCGCTATTTGAGCGGCGTAAACACAAATGAAATAATAAAAGTACGAAATATCTGATCATCGCCCACAATGCGGTCGTTATTTACATCTCATTTCATCAGTAAACCGTTGTGTTACCAAGGCAATGACTGACACTTTTGTATGACAATCCAAAGAGTGGCCATTATCAGCCCCGCAGTGGAAAACCAGAACCGCACCAACTGGCCTATATCGGCACGGAATAGAACGGTTACGCAATGAGAACCGTTCGGTCCAGCTTTGTTTCAGAACTGGGCTGCGTTTCCCTTACAACGACATAACTCGCTTCTTAACCATTTCAGCTCTGCAGCATATTTAGAATTTTTTTGAGAATTAGGCATATTTGAATTTAAAAGAGCGCCCTACCCACATACATTGGAGTAAATTGATCAAATTGGTCTAAATTTACAGAAAACACTCTAAATTTTAACACAGTGGAGGAATATTGCATATATTATATTTATTCACAATTTTATGATAAACCTATATAAAAAGTCATATTTTGATTTATTTTTTAATTCATTTGTTTTATTTGAAAATCTATCATTTTTAATCTGTTTGGTCAATTTCCCTTCAGAAAGTTTCCACTAGGTGTCAGTAAACAGGGGGGAAAAGAATTGTCTTGATATCTCCTTCCAATAAAAAGTTATTGAGATTAATCTGTGCAAACTATCTAATAACTCCTACTCATCTCCATTGATTTTCCATAGCCACTGGGAAAATCGACAAAAAGGCTCCGCCTCCTCAACTTTGTAAAGGGAGATCTCGGGCTCTGATTGGTCTAGAAGCATGACCGACATGTCTATAGAGAGCTGAGATACTCAGCTTTTTTGACGTATGATGCAATACGTGATGACGTCATCAAAAATCGCGGCTAACAAAGACGATCAAAACTAAGGATAATAAGAGTATTTGTCTGCATCCCGTTTTAATCTGGACATCGGTGACATATTACAGTGTCATTTGGCCATGCATGCTCACAGACATGTGAAAATGGTCTCATTTTGAAGAAAACAACCTAAGGAACGAGCTGATATAGCGTTTGAGGTTATTAGCTCCACAACGCGTTAGTGATCCGAACAGGAATATGACTCATGTGTTTGCTTGTTCAAAGGAGTCATTTCCATCTTTGTGATTCTTTTGATAATAACGTTACTGTAAAGTGATCGGTGAAATAAATATTCTTGATATTCTTGAGGATAAGAGCTTTCATTTGATATATGACTTGTCTATTTTTGATGAGTGTGTAATATAAATATAAAATTACATTTTATTCATATGATTTTCTCAAGGGGGGGTCATTGTAGGGGGGTCAAATTCAGACCGTATTATCTTTTTCTATGTAACAAATGCAAAAGTGATTGGGTTATCAAGAAAGCTGAGGTTCGAATCTTTCAAACGATACCATATATGTCTAGTTTTGTGCTGTACAACTTATAGATTTTTTCAAATGATTATGATGATGTAATATTGGACCCACGGGTGGGTCGGTGAAGTGGTTTAAACTACCACACTACGATGCATCATTGACGAAATCATGTAGCTATTCACAAGTGTTTCCCGAAACCGTATTGTCGCACATTTGCTGTTCCACCATGTTGGTTAATAATGTCACGCAGGTGGTGGAGTAACTTATTTTAATGAACCCGTTTGAGATTGAATTAATGCTAGATTTGTTTGCTAAAAAAATTACGGACATGTCACCTGAGGAGTAATTTATTTTGCTTTATTTCCAGATTCAATTATAGACTCGTTCTTACATACTAGAGCACGTACGCACACTCTTCAAAAAGACGCTTCTTTTGTTGTTTTTTTAGGCTAGTATCCGTTTTTTAAATGATATTGAAAATGGTGATAAGAATTATGAAACCAATATCAAAAATTTTGATATCATAAAAACCTTATTTAAAGCAAAAATAACAATATTGTTATATATATCGTGAAATAAAATGACTTATATCGTGATATAGGATTTTGGTCATATCACCCACCTCTAGCTGAAGTATACCTTGGGCTTTACTTGTATCTGAATGTACATGTTTAATGAATGAAAAAAAGAGACATATAGCATACCTCGGTTGCAATGTTGGAAGAGACCAGTCCTGCCTCCAGAGGTCTGTCATCGTTCATAGAACGCCTGGCGTACTGCCTACGATGCTTCTCATCCACACGAGTGAGGTACCATGTTCCTGGGAAAAGTTCCTCAACCGAGCCTTGAGGGATGTAGTTTGCTGTGGGAAAATGAGAAACATCACATCGTCAAATGTATTCAAAAGATTTCAAAAAGACAAAATCAATGAGAGAATAACAGAATGTAAACGCTTTATTACCTAAATGGTGGGTTTCTTCTCTGAGCTTCATGTTGTCAGCAAAAACCCCTGGTGAAACCTTCTTTCTAGAGTCCAGTCTGGCCTCCAAGTCACACAGGCTGGAGACCAACTTATCCAGAGCAGAGCCTTAAAATAAAGATGTACGTTAGCACAACGGACTGACTGTCAATCAACCTTGAGTTAACAATGATTGTAATTCTGGCTGGGCGATACAACTAGCCTCTTTGTTTATTATAAATAAGTTGCATGCCGCTTGTTTCCAAGATGTAACTCTGTGTCTACACTGAACATTTCAAAACAAATATCCCTGTTTACTGTCTGCGACTAGGCTTTACACAACATATCCATTGTAGACAGCATCAGTGATTGTAATGGGCTCCATCAGATTTTGATGTGACGCACCGCTTGCATCTGGTGCAGACACACTAGTCAAGTATGCACAAAATTAGAAAGATTGCATTACATTTGTGACTAAAGCAGCGTTTCCATCTCATGTGTTCAAGAGAACAAAGTTGTCACTTCCTGGGAAATTGACACACAAAGGGCCCTATTTTAACGATCTAAGTGCATGGCGCAAGTCTATCCACTTTTTGCTAGTTTAATGATGGAAAAAAAGTCTGCGTGCCAGGCGCATGATCCAAAAGGGTTGTAAATAGTCTCTTAATGAGTCATGGGTGTGTTTTGGGCGGATTCGCTATTTACATGGCGGAATTTGCGAGTGGAAAGACTGAACGCTTTTCCAGAAAGAAATCCTTTTATTTTTAATATTTAAAGATGTTTGTGTGCTGCTGCGCATCCCTGTGTGTGTAACAAGCAGAGTGTACACGCGTTGTGCACCCACCTGTAGGCGCATATTACTAACACAGCCTTTAAATAACACAAAAAATACTGCGCTATTGACTTTAGACCAGGTTTTTGATGGTCAATGGCGCAGTCGTTTTCAGTTGCCTCAAAATAGCAACGCACCAACAATGTGCCTGAACACACCTAATTTCAGACCAGCACAGCATGGGTGAACAGATGGGCGCGAGAGCATTTGCTATTTAAACAATGTGGCGCTGGACATGAAAATGATAACTGGGTCGAGCTGTAAC
The DNA here is from genome assembly GCF_949357685.1 of Gobio gobio. Taxonomy (NCBI): domain Eukaryota; kingdom Metazoa; phylum Chordata; class Actinopteri; order Cypriniformes; family Gobionidae; genus Gobio; species Gobio gobio. Next base: position 26,641,693 of record NC_137118.1, on the reverse strand, counting down.
TAGCAAAAAACATTTGCCTGGCGTTGCATTGCACCGGGTGAATGATAGGGCCCAATATCTGTAATAAGAATGAAAGATGCCACAATCAGGGAAGAAACTGTGGCTCTTTTTGCCTCTATCATAAATAACTTCACAGACAAAACGTAGTAAATGCGGTCATGTTGCATTCGGATGAATGCGAGGCGGTTCTGTGAAGTCATTATGGCCAACCATTTTGATGACAAGACTTTGGCTCAGACATTTCAGAATGACCATTTTTTAGAAGTTATGATAATCTTGGTGTTTCCATCCAGCATTTAGTTTTAAAATACAAATAGGTGGATGGAAACATAGCTACTGTAACTGTAGGTTTTCACAGTTGCCAAGTTTTTGTTTTGTTTTTTTTTCAAAAGAAGCTGCAGTTTTTGCAATGATGCCAGATTTGCTTATGCAATCTTTTGGTTACTATTTGGTTAGTTCCAAATATTTAAATACTTTCATTCTATCAAAAAATAGGCATAACTACATTGGTATGTATTATATAATAATATAATACAATACAATACATCTAAAACATTTTGGGTTGAATTCCAGATAAAAGTGATACAAAATGTCTTGAGCTTGGTCGTGTATCGCCCACCCTATCATAGTGAAACACTAATAGAAACCGCTTCTGTGTGTGCGTGTGTGTGTGTACCAGGTGTGGCGTCTTGTGTGACTTTGATGGAGTAGAGTGTGGCAGCAAAGCCTGAGCCGTAAGAAAACACACCGATTCTCTGCCCTGCCAACTGCTGCAGAGTGTGTCTGTAGAGATTTACAAAATAATAATAATGACAAGTGCATCACATTTACAGTGGCTTTGAATAACAATGAATGCTGTAATGTACATTCAAGGAAATAAGACGAGGCACCCGTGACACTTACTGTGCGAGAACTGAAGCCAAGCAGCCGTACACTGATGGTGTGTACATGTTGCCATTCTGGTTCGATACGAGGAGAGATGCCTTGGTTTTATTCTCAAACAGTTCTGAACTAGCTTTCAAAAAGGCCTTCTCCACATCTCTGTCAAAATAAGTGTCCTCAATCTTCATATCTCTGCAAAAAATGGGAAAGAAATTTAAAACGTTTGGTTTATCCGAGATGCGGTCATAATGAAATGCTGTCATATGGAAGACTGTTGTGAGAAGAATCTTTAAAAATTCTCTTTTGTGTTCCATTAACGTATGGGTTTGGCACAACATGAATATTCCATTCTGATGAACTTTTCCGTTAAATAAAAAATTATTGGGATTATTTCATTAACGTTAAATGTGGGGGGGTTGAAATGCTGTTTCATGCATAGTGAGTTTTTTTACACTGTTAAAGACCTGGATTCCCATGCTAGACATGGACAAAGTTTCAACAAAAAAAAGTTGGACGTTTAATGGAGTATTTCTCTGCCAGAAATACTCTTTCCGGTTTCTCATACATTTCGGAAAGTTTTTTCAAGTATGGGTTTATCTGACGTCAGCAAGGGCGGAATGTCCTTGTACGGGCCCTTCTCCCGGAAGGGCGTGCGCGCAACTAGAGCGAGAGAGCAAACGCTCGCACATTAACGCGCTCTGCTCGGCTTTAGGGAAGTCATCGGCTGCGTGCTGCAGTAACACGACTTCACGAAATCAACAATGTCACCAAAGAAATGTGTTTTTGGTTGTCAGGGCAAGACAACCCTGCACAGCTTCCCAAAGAACCCAGCATTAATGGGACAGTGGATGGAGTTTGTTTTTCCGGAGCAGCAACGGAGTTGTGCAAGTGTTTTTGTTTGTTCCCTGAATTTCGGCGACGGTGGTTTATAAACAAGGTACAGTTCAACTCCGGATTTGTAGCTCATCTAATGCTGAAAGATGGAGCAGTCCCAGTGATTAAGGTTCACGGTCGTGTGTTGGAAGCAGGCGGTGAGTAAAACGGCTTCAAATGTCTTTGTGTTGTTAGCTATTGACTCGTTCATTCAAATGCGCTACAATTCCATTGTTTTTCTATGTAAACACGCACTAGTCTGACATGCAAAACCGTTCCATTTGCTACTGCTAACGTTAAATCGCATACAATAGTCCATAAACCAAATTATGTCCTCATAGATTGACTGAAACTGAGTGTTTCATCCCCCCTTTAAGGAGGAATCGCTAACGGAAGGAGGATATTAACCTGAAACAGGGACGGTTGTAGATAGGTGATTATAGTTTTAGAGGATGATATCTTAAGTGAACGAAAACATAAAATATCAGATGTGTGTCAATATAACGGATCCGTGCATTAGGTCTTTGTATTGACTTGGTAATACAGTATTGGTAGGGTTCCTTTGAATTACTATATATAGTAATATTGTGGTGCCAATTTACAAAGAGTCTACACATTCTCACTGAGGGCTAAAACCTCCTGAAGATCAAATCCTAGAACTGGCCCTGACCTGAAAGCTTCCAGTCCGCTGAAGGGGCCGCTCTCTGTGTTTGGACTGGGATGACAGAGGAAGTCATTGAGCATTAGGCGAGCCAAAGACTTCTGGACCAGTTTGCAGTAAGGAGAGTGGAACACCATGTATCCAAAGTCTTCAAGACTACAGCGCCCTTCAAGACCCTCTGAAAAACAACAGAAGCCCTTAAAAAAAAAGAATTATACTAGACATTGTGACAGTTTTTGTACAAACACTAGCTTAAATAGTGTCTTGCTCTTTAGGGATGAGCATTTATCGATCCTGAACAAAAGATGGAACCTAAAATGTCAGTCTATTCCTTGTAGAGATAACATCATATATAGCTTTTGGAACAATGGGCATGAGTCGTAATTATTGGAGATGCATTGAAAGTTTAGCCAGTGAAAATTGAAACATGTAACATTCAGTCACATGTCAATCACTCATCAAGGTTTATAACACAACATGTAAAGCATGTAAAGAGGAAATATGAGATTCCTTACTATTAGCATGTTTTTCCAAACATAAAAAAAAATGATATTGTCCCGATCGGTCCCACTTTATATTAAGTGTCTATAACTACTATGTACTTACATCATAAATAATTGTTAGGTAAAATGTACTTATTGTGTTGATGTTGAGGTGGGATACGGGTATGGTTAGGCACTGGTTTGGTCGTATGGGCTGGTTTAAAGTGATAGTTCACCCAAAAATTAAAATTACTAAGTGACTAAGACTAAGTGTATTTGACATTCTTCAAATTATAAGAATGTCGAATGACATTATAAAGCTTGGAAGAGCCAGGACATTTGTTAATATAACTCTGATTGTATTCATCTGAAAGAAGAATGTCCTATACACCTAGGATGAGTAAATCATGGACTAATTTTCATTTTCGGGGGAACCATCTCTTAAAGGGTGGATTAAGGGTTCAACGGTATAACTATAGATGTCATTACAGAAATTAATTACAGCTGTAAAACATGTATGTACACAATAAGTGCATTGTATCAAAATATTCATTTAAATGATTTAAAATCATTTAAAGACACCATTTCTATGTACCCTCTTTTTTAATGATCCATTTTTGCTATCTGGCAGCCCTCGGTCATTATTTACTTTCACAATATGGCAAAATAATACAAATAAATACATTAAAATAAATAAATAAATAAAAGAGAGAATGTGGATATATTTTCCAACCTCGTTGCCACTGGGCATGGATCTTGTTCCTGTAGACGGAGTAGCATCGATCTAAAGCACTGAGGTAGCACTGGATGGAAAGCTTGCCGTCCACCACCGGATACTCGGACACCATGTCTGGCTTATAAAAATCATAGGCATGCTGCATATGGGTCCCACGAAGCCCTGTTAAAATATGATTACATTTCAATTACTTCATGAAATAAAGAACATAGAGAATAACTAGGTATAAATGACATTTTCTGCATTAATATAGTGTGGACTTTAACCTCGGTATCACAACAAACCCTGTTTTGTTAGAGCTCTCTATGTCAGTGTAACAAAGGTCATGAGTGCTGGCAGTTACGGCAGGCCTCATACCTCTCTCAAAGGCAAGAGGGGCATTGGGTCCCACTAACATGGCCACGGCTCCGGCTCCCCCTGTAGGCCTGGCGCTGCCCGTGGCATAAACGGCAATATCACCAGCAACAACCAGAGCATAGCGACCTGCGTCATCAAAACATATTAGTTAGTCAATGCTCAACAAGCAAACAACTCAACTCAAAATTAAGCAGTTATTTTTATAGTGAATGTGGAAACATGCCATGGTCAGGTCACATTTCACCCTAAAAAGGAAATAAAAATAAACCCAAATAAAACGTATTCTGCATAGAAGGTAATGAAGCATGTTGTAGGACTTATGATCTTTTCCATTGCGACATTATTCTCTAATAATGAATCTTACTTTTTTTTAAACTTTGAATTTGTAATTCCCATTATTCTTAATAATGGTTATTCTCATTACTGTGATAAAAAAAAGTATGTATGCATGACATTTAATGTAGTTTAACAGTAGAGCATGATGTAGAAACACCAAGGTCACGGGTTTGACATCTGATAAAACATCTACCTTGAATGCAATGCAAAGATAAATGGATGTGCCAAATGCAAACATGTAAATGTAAAACATAATTTCAAATAATAAGAGTTATTAAAGCTTTTGATAACAGTAATGATATGCTTAACTGTCTTTAAAGGGTTACTTCAGTGATTTAGCATTAAGCTTTGTATTTAAACTGGGTCATTTATTCAGTAGAAATGTGAAATTATTTTTGAATTTGGTGCCTTCTAGACTGAGAAAAGACCGAAAATGTATTTTTGTCTCATGTGGATGAAAGACAACAACTCCCAGAATGCACTTGCCTCGCTGCCCTATGAGGCCACTCCGTACACCGTCGTTTTGATCTTCATAGTAATACAATCATTTCGTTCAGTTAGAGAAAAAACACAACAATTAAAAACTGAACGTGTCTTTTCAAAAAAGTGTGAGTGAGCCGAACGAAAGTCACGGCACAGACGCAGCAGTGTCAGATTTCATTAATCATGAAGAGCTGCGCAGAAATTTTTCAGATCGCATATGGAAGCTAAACTATCACTGGAATTCATTGAAAAGTTGAAACACTCACTTTACTCTGCATCGCCCCGTTATGAATGTCCGTGCGGCCGTCTGTGTCTTACATTCTGTGCGTGAGATCTCTCCCCTATGGGTGGGTTGATAACATTCGGAACAGCTCCATCTAGTGGCTGTAGTTTTTAGCCTCTGGCCAAAAAATCCTCCGATGACGCAAATATTTAATATATATTTGCGTCATCTGAGGATTTTTTCCAGTAATAAAATGCATAATTCTCTCTTGTCTCAGGGGGATTTGAGGGGGGAAAGTACCGTCATTTGAATATACTACCGGGTTTCTACTGATACAAAGCCTAATGCTAAATCACTGAAGTTACCCTTTAAGTTTTTTTTTAGTTTTTTTTATTTTGGGATGAGATGTGAGCTGGATATGTTCTTGACAGTTTACAGACACATTTGGATTCCTCAGTAAAGTATGTCTGAGAAGCTCACCGTCCCAGGAGCTGGACTCCACCCAGTTGACGGCGTTGAAGAGCGCGGCGGTTCCTCCGTAGCACGCGTTAGTGGTGTCCACTCCCTCCACGTCAGTGTTGCCCGACTCTTCGAACAGCTGCATCAGGACAGTTTTGGTGGATTTGGACTTATCGATGATGGTTTCCGTGCCCACCTCCAGCCGACCCACGCTGTCGTAGGACAGGCCGTTCCTCTCCATTAATCGCTGCACCACCGTCAGGCACAGAGAGTTAATGTCCTCCCGGTCCGAGCAGAAACCCATGCGCGCCTGTCCCAGACCAACGGTGTATTTCCCAGCCCCGACGCCATCGTACTCTTCCAGCTCTGCTTGGTCAACGTACTGAGAGGGCACGTACACCTCCATGGCGATGATTCCCACATCTTTAGGCCATGTGGCCTCACAAATTGCAGGGAGTGATCCAGGCATTCTAAATGGACTGAGACAAAAGTGTGCAGTCCGGTATAATTCAGCTGACACATTGACTCACATAAAGCAGGTTTATTACAGTGACAGCCCCACTAGACCTGTATAGGTTTTTAAACAAACAGACAATACTGATATCTAGAGAACAGAGTTGCCGGCTTGCCGCTTAGAGATATAATGCAGAGGCACACCTCCGCTCAAAAGTTTGGAATTAGGAATGTTTTTGAAAGAAGTCTCTTCTGCTCACCAAGGCTGCATTTATTTGATCAGAAATATTGTGAAAAATTACTGCAATTTAAAATAGATTTTTTCCTATGTGAATATGTTAAAATGTGATTTAATCCTGTGATCATTGCTCCAGTCTTCAGTGTCACATCATGATCCTTCAAAAATCATTTGATGATCAAGAAACATTTCTGATTATTATCAGTGTTGAACACTTCATATTTTGCTTCATATGTTTGTGTAAAACGTGATATTTTTTCAGGATTCTTTGATGAATAGAACATTCAAAGAAAAGCATTCATTCTAAATACAGTTTTGTAGAAAAATCTTTATCTTTTATCAGCACTTTTGACCAATTTAATGTGTCCTTGCAAAATAAAAGTATTAATGTCTTTCTAAAATGTTTCTTGATCATCAAATATTAGAATGATTTCTGAAGGATCATATGACGCTGAAGACTAGAGTAATAATGCTGAAAATTCAGCTTTGATCACAGGAATAAATTACATTTCACAATATTCACATAGAAAACAGCTAATTTAAACTGTAATATTAGTTCATAATATTAGTGTTTTACTATAATAAATGCAGCTTTGGTGACTTCTTAAAAAACATTAAATAACCATAATTATTAAACATTTTTGGCCAGTAATGTATACAAAAATCCTATGGAAAATGAGGCATAAATAATACATTGAATCTATTAATCGGACAATCGGCAAGTCTTTTAAAAAGTAACAAGACATGTATCTGTGCAACCTCATAATGACATGAGGAAAGAGCCATTAGGAAGTGAAAGAGGCACATGGCAAAGCCTGTTAGCCACTGGAGCTCTACTCTCCTCTAATGAGATTAACCCTTCAACTGGCTAAAGGACATTACCTTTAACCCACATAGATATGGCTTGGCAGAGCAGCTTGTCTTGTTCCATGTCAAGTAAACAGACAGAGTTGACCAGTCAACGTGAACCCCCCCCCCCCCCCCCCCCCCCCCAAATAAACACTATTGGTAGTTATTTATTTACGCAGAGCATGTGCAAAAAATACGTAAATCACGTGATATTGTCTTGTAGGGTAAAAACCGGTCAAAACAGCTAACTTGACATAAGTCAGTATAAATTACACCCATAAATATTGTTGTTCCTCTGTAATAATCCTTGCCTCTTAATCATCCCGTGATCCTTTTACTAATTCTAGAAGTAAATAACGCGCTATTTATTAAACGTACTCTTTTGACTTGTCGCTAACAGTGACGTGGAAACGCTTTCATTGCTCACTGATGCTTCTCTTAGTAAGAATTCATTTTTATCAGTAATTAATAAACGCAAAACTATAAACATCAAAGATATACATTCCATAACCTGTAGTGTAGTAATAATTCTGGGAAGGATCTGACCAATGACCGCGCCTAACGTTACATGTGTCACTAGCTGGCCGGTAACACCACATTCATCACACATATATTTCATTCACATTCGAATATTTTCTTCTTACCTTACAATCATATAATAGTTTCTATAACTAGACAGCTAGATTCGGAGCTCAGTCCCGCCCGGAGATCTCATAAGGTCAGATGTTTGATGAGTGTGTAGCCGAGCAGTGTTTGTGAACGGACCGTCTTCCGTTTACGGAGGAATGCGTCTCAATTCACAGACGTCTACTGCGTAGTGCGTACTACAAACTGCGTAGTACGCATAACTGTATGTAAGTTACTGTAGCAAGCAAGACTTTTCAATGTAACGTTTTTGCACTGTTTCTAATCCTAATATTCTGGCCGCGTGAATACGAATTTGTCATGAATGCCTGAAGCGCTTTTAAACTAATATTAAGTTTTATTTTGCTTTTATATTATTTAGTAAACACCATTTGATTAAAAAAAACAAAACAAATAACTTTATATATATTTTTACCGTATACTTAAATGCATATATTGGCGCGAGGCATTGTTTAAAACATATTCAAGTTACATCGTTTCTACTATAAGTATTTAGCGTTATCAGTCACTAACATTACTATGATAGTAAATGAGTTCGGAGGATCAACTTGTTGCAGGAGGATTTTAGCTGCACCATCTGTAAAGTTATAGAGTTTAATATTAAGCGTTCATATTAAATTGAACTCAGAACGTTGGTTAGGGTGATTTTATTAGCGTCTATATTTTGTTTCACTTACTTTTTTATAATTATTAATTTTTGAATATTTGTTAGTCTTTAATAAATGGCTTTTCAAGTGGACTGAACTGTCGGAAGTCATTCATTCAGCAGTCATTTTGGAATTAATGTAACTTAGCTGGAAACTTCATAAAATATAACAATAATTTAGATCAACTTTACCTCAGAATTAAGGATAATATTGTTGAAAACAATCGATAGTTTTAGAGTGGACTTACCTTTCTAACTGAGTTCAGTTCCTCGGATGGTAAGAGTCGCTTGTCATTAAGTGAAACGGTCGTTGAAGACGGTATTAAAGACATACTATTTATACACGTCAAGCGGACGATACCTGTGCAGCTCGCGCGTCTGTTTCTGGAGCGCTTCTCACACAGCCAATCAAAACACTGAGGCGTTCTAGAGGTCTTCATCTTCCCGCCCCTTGAAGTTCTCAGCCAACGAGAGCTTCAGAAAGGAGGGTCGCTAGGCGAGGTGTGCATAGTGGTTCAATGGTGTGAGTGAATGACGGTGTATGGTGAGAGAGCAGCAGCCAATCGGAGCATACGTCTGATTTGCTCGCCATTTCTGCGCGAATCGGCAGGGAAGCATAATATCGTTTCCATGACTACAAGAGGTTGAACGATGAAATACATCATATCAGAGGATCGCCACATATCAGGTCGCTAAACGTCTGTCAAGTATTCATTGAAGTGGCACACAGGGCAATCCTTAGAATGAAAATGTTCAGAAAAAAATGGAAGATTTTTGAAAATACATGGAACTATAACAATGTCTATACTCCTTTTTTAACAGTATAAATAAATAAAGGCTTCTAATGTGTTCACACTCTCAAGACATTTTAGTGGTCTATAGTAATAGTTAAAATAGTGCAAAGTAACACATGAAAAACCAAAATAAATATTTATAGACTTGCATTTTATAAAAATCTATTGCATATTACAACTTCTTGATAAATTTTAAATGACCTTTTTACTTGTTTATCACAATAATTTGAACATCTTACGAAAATACAGAAAATGTATATATATATTTAACAAGAAAGAAAATAATTCTATTCTTTGCTAGCAACAACATGATTTTCATTAAACATTACATTAAATATAAACACATACTGTATATTACTCAAAGATTTTCAGCTGACAAAAAAAGTTTGGGAATTTAAAAAAATTGGAAATGAACATGAATTTGTGCATTACAAAAAGAGAATTATGGAGAATAAATAAATTATGAATAATTTACTGCCATTGTGTGAATATGCAATCAATAAGTATTTGAATATAATCGAATTACAAGTGCTTAATTTTTGGAATCTGATTACATAATCCAGATTACATATAATCAGCTTCTACCCAGCACTGTATCTATCTATATTATCTAGAAAGAAGAATGTTTTTCTCCTTTATTTTCTCCACAAGATATCAGAGAAACCTAATAAGGGTTTTTATTGGAAAAAATTGTAATGAATCACATTATGTGGGGGAAAAAAGCATTTGAGAATTGGGGGGTGTTACAGAACAGGTGTTTCAAAGTCACCATGAAATCAAAATCGACCACTCTTATTTTCTATGGAATATTGCAGTATGTATTATGATTCATCTGTGCACGTCATAACTTCCCCTCACTCTCGCAGCTCATCTCTTCTCTGATGATGAGGCGGGACAAATTGTCACTCACGTGAGATCCACGAATAGCAAACCACACCCATCCAACCAATTCCCCACTGACAAAATCAAGCCTCGCCCTACAGTTGTTCCAGAAGCCGTTTAACACTCGGATGTACACCACAATATAGGGAAGAAAAGACTAGCAACAAACTTTTATTTTATGAGGCAATACACAGCCCGTCAAGCATTAAGACAAATTTAAAAACCCTATTGATATATGCACATACACTTATATTGCCAAAAGTTTTGGGACGCCTGCCTTTACATGAACTTTAATGATGTCCCATTCTTAATCCGTAGGGTTTAATACGGAGCAGATTTAATATGGACACCCTTTGCAGATTTAACAGCTTCAGCTCTTCTGGGAAGGCTTTCCACAAAGTTTAGGAGTGTGTTTATGGGATTTTTTTTGACCATTCTTCTAGAAGCGCATTTAGAAGGTCAGGTGCTGTTGGACAAGAAGGCCTGGCTTGCAGTCTCCGCTCTAATTCATCCCAAAGGTGTTCTATCGGGTTCAGGTCAGGACTCTGTGCAGGCCAGTCAAGTTCCTTCACACAAAACTCGCTCATCCATGTCTTTATGGACCTTGCTTTGTGCACTGGTGCGCAGTCATGTTGGAACAGGAAGAGGGCATCCCCAAACTGTTCCCACAAAGTTGGGAGCATGAAATTGTCCAAAATGTCTTGGTATGTTGAAGCATTAAGAGTTCCTTTCACTTGAACTAAGGGGCCAAGCCCAACCCCTGAAAAACAACCACACACCATAATCCCCCTCCACCATACTTTACACTTGGCACAATGTAGTCAGGCAAGTGGTCTGTAGCTATTGACTGCAGAAAGTTGGCGACTTTTGAGCCTCAGCATGCGCTGACCCCGCTGTGTGATTTTACGTGGCCTACCACTTCGTGGCTGAGTTGCTGTTGTTCCAGATTGCTTCCACTTTGTTATAATACCACTAACAGGTGACAGTGGAATATTTAGTAGTGAGGAAATTTCACAAATTAACTTATTGAACAGGTGGCAACCTATCACTGTACCATGCTTGAATTCACCTGTGGCCATGGAAGTGATTGGAACACCTGAATTCAATGACTCGGAGGGGTGTCCCAATACTTTTGGCAAGTGTAGAATAGATTATGGGTATGAAACGATATGCACTGCTCAAAAAATTAAAAACACACATTCGATCTCAATGAATGAAATATCCAATTTGAAAATTATTATTTATATACATTCTGTAATTTGTTAAGAACAGAATTATGTGATAACAGTCAATGGAAACCAAAATCATCAACACACTGAGGGCTGGATTCATATAATCATACCAAAAATCAATGTAAAAATCCAACTTGTATGTAGTTCATTACAGCAACTCATAATGGAAGTCAGTAGTATGTATGGCCCCCACGTGCCTGTATGCACTTCACAACAACGTCTGGGCATGCTGCTGATGAGATCGCGGATGGTGTCCTGGGGCATCTCCTCCCAGACCTGGATTAGGGTAGTCTCGCGTAGCCCGACCTACAGACTGAAGGCAGAAGGTCTGGACTCTATTGCAGCTTTCATTGGTCGAGGACCGCCCAAGAGGACGTTTAATTGACATGTTCGCAACAAGCGGCAACCTCCCGCAGTTTCTCTTGAAGCCAATACGGAAGTGCCTGAAACTGCAATTCATCGACTGGCCGCTATAGGGACAGACTCCAGAAGGGAGCAGAATCTCATTGAGCCCCATGTTAAAATGCTCAATTTTACAGCAGAATAAAGCATGTTTACAGCCTGGTACAAATTGTGGTTTTGGTCTATACGGCTAATTTTGCCCTTCATGACAACTGTGAGGGGGGTGAATTTTTTTTGTAACTCATTCGTTTACATTATATAAAACATTACATTTCTGCATAATTAAGGGCGTGGCCACTTCGAGTGACAGGTGGATAGCCATTTATCTGCTGTCTGTTAGTCATCGCGTCACTTAAGTTCCGCCCACGTCCCGCCTTTTTGCCCATTTTCTGTTATCCGGGAGTGACGCGCGATGACGCTCTGCCAAGATGGCAACGGCCATCTCGTCCATACTTTGCGCTTCAGAACGGCTCATCAGAATCCTATGGGTGACGTCACGGACACTACGTCCATATTTTTTTACAGTCTATGGTTCGCAACCAATCCCAGTTAGTTTTGTTCCGCGTCATGTTTAGGGGTGTGGAAATGTAAAGTCGATCTTCCTGCAATAACAGTGTGCATCTAGAAATGATTCATTCAAGAACGTTGTTCAAGTTTACTGCAATAATGGAGTCGAGAACTTCACATACTTTTGAAAAAACCAGCGTTTAGTCGACCCTGGTAAGCGCACATTGTCACAGTTGTAAACATGATGGCGGCGTTCTTCCAAAGGGAGTTTGAAGTCGCGGCATTTGTTTTCAGGGGGACCGTTAAAGAACTCAACACACACGTCTTGCGGATTCAACCAATCAGATGAAGGCTTCGAAACTTCTGAATTGTTTCCAGATAAGTGTGCCATTTGCATCAGACGTTCAGCCAGCGATCAGTGGCCGTGACGTCCGAGGTTGAGACTAGGATCACGACATCAATGAGCTCCTGGACAGTCTGGTACTTGGCAGTTTCAGATGCTCCGATACATTATGTCCCAGAGGTTCTCAATTGGATTCAGGTCTGGGGAACGTGAGGGCCAGTCAATGGCATCAATGCCTTCAGCATCTAAAAACTGCACTAGCCACATGAGGCCGGGCATTATCATGAACCAGGAGGAACCCAGGGCCCACTGCACCAGCATAAGGTCTGACAATGGCTCTGAGGATTTCATCCCGTATCAAACAGCAGTGAGGGAACCAATGGCTAGCACATGGATGTCTTTGTGACCCTCCAAGGATATTCTCCCCAGAATACAGAATAGCACAGGTCCCACTAGAGGATGTCGCGCCCTCATGCCACCCTCATGAAGTCTGTTTCTGACAGTCTGGTCAGAAACATGCACACCAGTAGCCTGCTGGAGATCATTTTGTAGGGCTCTACAAATACTGATCCTGCTGCGGTGTTGTTTCCCTTCTACGTCCTGGTCCAGCTCTCCTCATGTAATGGCCTGTCTCCTGGTATCTCTTCCATGCTTTTGAAACTGTGCTGGGAGACACACCAAACCTCCTTGCGACGGCACGTATGGATGTGCCATCCTGGAGGAGCTGGACTGCCTGTGCAACCTGTTTGGGTTGCAGGTACTGCCTCATGCTACAGACAGTGACAAGGACCCTAACAAAAACAAAAAACAAAACTAAAGACAAATCAGTCAGGAAGAATAAGGAGAAAACAATTGGCCATGGCCACTACCTGCAAAATCATTCCCTTTTGGGAGGTAGTCTTGCTGTTGCCTCTCCAGTGCACCTGTTGTCATTTTCATTTGCACCAAAGCAGTTGAAAATGATTCCCAATTACTTCTGCTTCCTAACTGGACAGATTGATATCCCTGATATTTAATTGACTTGGTGTTATACGGTGATTAAGTGTTCCCTTAATTCGTTTTTTTGAGCAGTGTATTTTATGTGTATTTCAGATAAATGAGTATGTAAGAAGTTTGAGCGTGTAAGACGACTTGCGTCATTAACAGTGTTTTGGCAGGAGTGAGAGTTCCAGTTAACTATGATTCCCTCAGGCACCGACGAAAACAATTCTGCTCTATAAACACAGATGTCTATTAATATTGATTTGATCATAGCCAGATTCACTGAATGCTGAGTGTTTAATGTCCACACTTCACTCCAGGGTATTATGACCTAATCGCTTCCATTGTTTTCCGTTTCTTAAACATCTATTCAAATAAGTTTGACCAAACTGTGGATTTTCAGTACCACAAAGGTGTATAGGAATGCATGGGTTTTCATCACCCACAAATACTGCATAGCTAAACTACTCCGGGGCAGGTTATGTTTAGTGAATCAGCTGTGAGGGCTGTGAGCTCTGACTCCATCAATTCACTTCTTATGCAGAATACATTTGTCTTTAAAAGGCACATTATGTAGTTTTTCTCTTGATGACTTCATGGGAGATGTTGTCTTCACCTCCCAGCTGGTGGAAAAGAATCAGGACTGGACTCGGGCAGAAATCATGTTCATGGATGAGATTATAATTTTTTTGTAGTATAAAGCAGAGCAGAACTTATTATACCACAGTCACCACTTCCGGTTAAGCGTATGTAGAGAAACGCAGCGCTGTTGATCATATTAAATGCATTTGAGCATGTTGAAAATTATGTAAAAACGTTACTCTGTGCGTTTTGCTCGACGGCTACTATGAAACACTTGTTGCACACTGCAGTAAGCTAGATTGATATTAGTCATGGTAAAACATGGTACTCGCAGTAAATCAAGAAAACGAGATTCAAACATTAAGACTGTGTAGAGCTACACTATATTGCCAAAAGTACTGGGACACCCCTCCAAATCATTGAATTCAGGTGCTCCCATCACTTCCATGGCCACAGATGTATAAAATCAAGCATCTAGGCATACCAACGCTTCTAAAAACATTTGTGATAGAATGGGTTACTCTCAGGAGCTCAGTGAATTCAAGCGTTGTAATAGGTTGCCACCTGTGCATTAAGTCCATACGTGAAATTTCCTCACTACTAAATATTCCAGTGTCAACTCTTAGTGGTATTATAACAAAGTGGAAGCAATCGGGAACAATAGAAACTCAGCCACAAAGTGGTAGGCCACGTAAAAATCACAGAGCGGGGTCAGCGCATGCTGAGGCACACCATGCGCAGAAGTCACCAACTTTCTGCAGAGTCAATAGCTAGACCTCCAATTTGTGTGGTCTTCAGATTAGCTCAAGAACAGTGCGTAGAGAGCTTCATGGAATGGGTTTCCATGGCCGAGCAGCTGTATCCAAGCCTTACATCACCAAGTGCAATGCAAAGCGTCGGATGCAGTGGTGTAAAGCACGCCGCCACTGGACTATAGAGCAATGTAGACGTGTTCTGTCTGGCAATTCGATGGACAAGTCTGGGTTTGGCGGTTGCCAGGAGAACGGTACTTGCCTGACTTCATTGTGCCAAGTGTAAAGTTTGGTGGAAGGGGGATTGTGGTGTGGGGGTTGTTTTTCAGGGGATGGGCTTGGCCCCTTAGTTCCAGTGAAAGGAACTCTTAATGCTTCAACATACCAAGACATTTTGGACAATTTCATGCTTCCAAATTTCATGCCCCTTCCTGTTCCACCATGACTGCACACCAGTGCACAAAGCAAGGTCCATAAAGACATGGATGAGCGAGTTTGGTGTGGAGGTGTCCTGACCTCAACCCGATTATACCTTTGGGATGAATTAGAGCGGAGACTGAGAGCCATGCCTTCTCGTCCAACATCAGTGCCTGACCTCACAAATGCGCTTCTAGAATAATGGTCAAACATTCCCATTAACACACTCCTACACCTTGTGGAAAGCCTTCCCAGAAGAGATGAAGCTGTTATTGCTGCAAAGAGTGGGCCAACTCTATATTAAGCCCTACAGATTAAGAATGGGATATGATTAAAGTTCATGTGCATGTAAAGGAAGGCGTCCCACACCTCGTGGAAAGCCTTCCCAGAAGAGATGAAGCCGTTATAGCTGCAAAGGGTGGACCAACTCCATATTAAGCCCTACAGATTAAGAATGGGATAAGATTAAAGTTCATGTGCATGTAAAGGAAGGCGTCCCAAAACTTTTGCCAATATAATGTATATAACAATCATTCGTTTTCGGTCTATAAAAGTATCCAAACAGTTGTTCCCTTGTCTAATAAAACATACATTACTAAATAGTCTCTGGTGTTTCCATGGTTTCTACAAAAACAAAACAAAAAAAAAAACACGGAAACGGAGGGCGACGCATGGATTTTTTGGAGACATTTGGGATAATGTAAGTACACAAGTCAACAAAATATGTAACACTGTTCTTGTGTTTTTTTGACATTTTAATCCCAAAATCTTACATATTTTGCCTTTAAGTGGACAAGAAAATTAGATGAAGAAAAGTCTAGCATGTCAAGACGGCCATATTTCATTGAAACCATAGCTGATCTAACCAAATGCAATCAGCACATCCAGTGCTGCTGTATTGACTGAGATGAAAAGAAAAAAACACAAAGAACAAACTGATTTTCCTATAAGTTTTATTTGCTATAAAGACCAAAATAGGTAGATTTCATTATAAAATGCTTCAAATGGGGTAAAAACCTAATTAAAACATTTTTGACAAAAGCTACACAGGATTAAAAGATACAGCTTTAGCCAATTTTCTTTTCTTTAGCTGAACCCAGAGATTTATTTGCACAATAAAAGGTGCTAATATAAGTTAGCCCTTAAGCCCTGGAGATCTTCGAGGAAAAAAAAAACAGAATTAGAGATATAAAATTATAATAAAAGAATATATATTTTTATATATATATTTATATATAATTATTTATATATATTGAGAAAGTGAACTTTGGTAGAAGAAAACTCTAGAGGACACCTGAGGTAGAAAAGACTGGAATAAAACAGCAATAGACAATCTTCACATAAAAAGTACCACCAAGTGACGAGAAACAGCATCATTTCATACAGGTCAGTTCAGCCCAGATCAAAAAGCCCATGAAATAACAGAACAACAAAACACAGTGAGATGATGAGAACCGTGAAGAAGTGACAGAGGATGTGGAAAACTCAAGTAATACTGATTAGATTTTATGAAGCTGACTGAAACAGACACCTTTCCAGTATATATAAAAGACAGAGTGCATAACTTTAAAGCTTTCATAAAGGCATAGGAAAAAAGGAAAGGGAAAAAAATAAACACCCATTGCAGGAACAAAATATGTATTTATGATGAAAAGTGTGGCTTAAAAAAAATGTCAAGTAAAATACATTTAGCTACCAAAATTCATATTTACATCTTAACTCTTCAAGCTTGATCAGCCTGTATTCCACATAAAGTAGTAGAATTCGCATTAAATAACTTTACTTTTAAAAATATTTTGAAACGGTCACGTTTAAAACTCGAGATTTGTGTGAACGGAGTCCGAATAAGGTCATCAATATTCTTTTAAAATGGTTTTAAAAATCGAAGAAAACCTAAAAAAGCAACAACGCTTGAAGAGCTACAGTTCATACACCTGACATGTTTTCAGAACAAGCATAATGTTAATGGTTTTTGGGAAAAACAGTGTTTACGAGCACTAAGCTAAATATGATCCCTCCACCGAAATGTTCAACAGCATGTTCGCTTGTAATAGAGTAAATAACACATGAGGAAATATTCAGTTACACGTGCTGAATATTCCTTTAGGAAGCTTAATCGTTTACAAAACGTCTGTTGGGTTTTCGTGAATGTGAACAGAACAGCACCAATAACATGGCTGAGTAAATAACAGCTGAAAAGGAAATGGATTTTTCAACTGAATCATGAACACCCAAAATAAAGAAATTAAGTCAAATCACAACATATAAACTGAAATCGAGTTGAAGATCAGAAATTATGTTCCAGTGAGACTTTAAAACATGTAAAACAAGATTTACAGACGCACATCACAGTCTAAAATTGGGCGATAGCTTTGAAAAGGTTCCCAATTGCACCAATTAAGCTAAAACATGTAAAACCAGACATTTATACACATGATCTCCGTTTAGAATTGAAATGAAAAGCGAACCATACCGGCATCATAAGCATTCACATTCAGCGGTGCGCTAGGTCAACTAGCAGAGATTTGTCTTTCACCAAAACACATTCATGGTGTAAAACAACACATGCGCCGACTGAGGATCAGTCTAAAATCAAATGTGTTAAATGCGAGGGCACTAAACTGCGTTACTCAGGCTGGCCTTTACTAAAGAGGACCTGATTTTCAGCCTGCCAGAAGGTAAATGGACTATTCAACGCACAGAGGAGAGATCTAAACAGAAATGGCACTTTTAGACACTCTTAGTACATGTGCAATCATGTTTTTTGCATCATGTATTGAGGATACAGCATTTAGGGCCCTCTCCGCTGACTGTGTTGTGTTTGTTTAGGCAAGGGAAAGACAGAAAGTGGCTAAACTAGCACTAGGAACATGACAGCAGTACGAGGCCCAGGCCAGACGCGGCCTTCAGTAGTATGACGTCTCTGCAGCTGCAGGTGAGTGAGAGGGCTCTACCAGCTGTGGCGGAAGATGGGATGCTTCAGCAGCTCTCTGGAGGGCGGCCGGTCGGAGGGCTGAAGCTCAAGGCAACGCAGGGTGACGTCCCGCAGGCCTGGAGACAGGTGGGTTGGGATAGTTGGTGCTGTGGTAGCGCTGGCAATCTGAGGGAGGAGATTTGGTTTTTAAATCGGTGCTGCAAGACTAGAGAAAAAGAGCTGTGATGTTCCCTTTTGCCAAAAAATTTAACCACTTTTGATTTTGTCGCCACCCCACTGTTGAGCCGACTGTCCGCGGGAGCATTTGATCTGTAGTTTTAACAAAAGCCCTGGTGCGGTCAAGTCTAAATCACTCGTTTTGCGTCTTCCAGTGGACTTTTGCTGACAAACAAAAGTGGCATTTCAATCGGTCTCTTTTGTCCACTTTCAAGCACTTCCCTCCTGATATCTTCAAGGGTTTTTTCAGATCTGTCGATCTAATGGACGAAATAAGCTTGTGCAATTTACATATGAATGCACCTGGAGACATTTCTGCCCTGACAGCCGCTGTGAGTGCGTGTTAGAAATCAGGAGCGGTGAGAGAACATTGTGCTTGGTATGTTTTTCCTCTGCAAACCAAACTTGGGTCTTCAGTCGACAAAGTTTAAATCCCGTCTGGCTAGCACACTTACCATAATGTTTCCCCGTTAGGTAAGTAGGCGGAGAGTAGGAGTAGTCTTTTGTTGAAGTTTGAACGCATTCGACCACATGCGTTTTCAACTACCTCTGGAAGTGATCGAAAGTGGACAAGCTCAAAATGTTTTAGACCCCGTTTACACCTTTATTTAGAATCGTCCACTTGTGATACGATCGACCAAAATGCAACTTAATACCAGGTGTAACCAGTGTTGGGGGTAACGCATTACAAGTAACTTGAGTTACATAATAATGTTACTTTTTCCAAGTAACTAGTAAAGTAACAGAGCTGTGCCCTCTACTGTTCATGCGTGAATTTGCATTTTTACCTTTACCTTATTATTAGCTCTATTATAACTTTTTTGTTATAAAAACAAAACAAAAACAAGCCCAGCCCATGTGAGAAAAAGTAATGCAAAAATAATGTAATAAATTACTTTTCTTAAAAAGTAACTAAGTAACTCAATTAGTTACTTTTTAAGGGAGTAACGCAATATTGTAATGCATTACTTTTCAAAGTAACTTTCCCCAACACTGGGTGTAACTATATAGGGAGCCCTTACTTGCACTTTAATATTAAAGGTTAACAACAGAGCCCAAACTATTAGCCTAAATTCCGTTGCTATTTATTTTTAGGTATAACAATCAACACTCAAATAACACAGTACGCAAACATGTAAACTTCACATAAGCCAGTTTTTGCAATAACTTCTAAATCTAATTATAAAATAGTTTTTCTCCAATTCGTTGTTGAAATATAATCATTTATACACAGTGTCTGTCATTTTCATGACAGGTTTATTTAAACATACATGAAATAATCAAGACATCACTAACAGGTTCAGTAGAATATAATGAATATATATACTAATATAGTGCATATATTTAGTGAAAGTTGATTTCTCTAGTGAATACAATTCTGTGGACAATGAATGACTGCCTGAGGTAAATGTGATGCTACATGACATTTAGTTTACAAGCAGTTATATTGAGGTCTTTCCGCCGTTGAAACACTGATTGAGCGATTACACGACATATGATACGTGACAGTAAGTTGTAATGTATCCTCAACATACCTTCAGATGTTCATTCATGTTTATTCTTTAGGAAGAGATGATCGATCGCGTTCACAGATAATCACGTTCATGTGTGCGCCGCTTGAACTGTGATCAGAGATGATCAGTCACGCCACATTAAAGAGCATCAAAAAACAGCATTTATCGTTTGAATTTCGTTATAAAATGGACTGAGTATTTAATATGTTCGTCTGGGAACTCGGATTGAAGTGTGTTCCGCGCTTAAAACAAGCCTACTGTTAACTGTTAAACGCGTGCACAGAACCGAAAGCCCTGTACCGAAACGGCTCGGTATGAATACGTGTACCGTTACACCCCTCGTAACAATACAAAGCTCTGTGAATTTACCCTTTAAGTTTTTTTTTAACTTTCTGAAGCTACTGAGTACTGATAGTGCAAGTTTTAACTAGTAGTTTCATTATTTGTTCAGTTCAGTGTTGTTGTTATTTTAATGTTTTAATGTGTAAAAACATTTAAAGGAAATGTCAAGTATGTCAAAAACTTGATTGACCTGAAATCATCGACATTAACTTATGATAACGTATCCAATGGTTTAAATTTTCAGCAAACATGACTACATTATTTTTTGCTCATAAAGCCCTAGTTCATGCACACATGCAATTCAATCCTCACCTTGAAAATGAGTGCCAGGTGGTTGGAGTGTTTCTCAGCATTCCAGGGAGGCTTAGCACAGGACATCTCTATAATAGCACAGCCCACACTCCAGACGTCACAGCTGCGACCGTACTGCTGCCCTCTCAGCACCTAGAGTCACACACATGCATTAATGACACAAACTCTCATCTGACACTAAAGACGATATCTGTAGAAACGCAGAGACCATTAAACAAAGCTGCGATCAAATACACAAAAATGTAACTTGTCATTAACTGAAATTAAGTGTCTGTTTTTGTTTTGTAGTCTTTTTGTTTTTTTGGTTGTGTAATGCGTTCCACATTCATGTGATATACCTTTTGACTGCAGAAATGAAAATATGCATTGAACGATTACTTTTATTTTATGATTAACTGAAAACTGAGTAGATTCAATAATGAGGAAACAGCAGGTGTGTACAGTGGCTCATTGGGTGCATACTGCCATGTATTGGTGTAGGACAGGGTTCCTCAAATCTTGCCCTGGAGGGCCAATGCTCTGCAGAGTTTAGCTCCACACCCTGATCAAGCTAATCAAGGTCTTCAGGATCACTAAAAAAATCACAGGTAGGCGAGTATGATCAGGGTTTGGGCTAAACTCTGCAGGGGAGAGTCCCTCCAGGAGCGGATTTGAGGAATTCTGGTGGTTAAATGGTTCACTAAAATAAACTGTCCCAACAAACATACATTTTCCTTGTGCCATTTTGGGTTGCGGGGATGCTGTAGTCTATTCCAGTGTCTTAGTCCATTGCATACACTCATCCCTACAGGCAATTTATTGTCTCCAATCCACCCATCCTGCTTGTCTTTATGATTGCAAATCATAAGCAAACTTAAGACGCTGCAGAGATATTACATGTCACATCCCGATGTTACGTGTCTTTACGGGATGTGTGCAAACGCACACATAGATTACAGAAAATCACTGGCAGTGAGAAAAAAATCTAAATCAAATGATACCGGCACAATCCAGTGGCCAGTGGAAGGGCAAAGGTGAAGCAACAACCACCACCATTCTGGTCCCATTGCCCATAATACAAGTGGCCCTTTAGAAGCTTTCACACTGCCAGTGAATTTCATCGCTGTATGTCACTACTCTCTGTACGGTCCATTTTGGGTGTTTCTAGTGCTATTGCTGTAATGTTATTGGTTATTATGAGATTGCAGATTATATAGATTGCTGGTAAATTGAAGACATTTAATTCTGACTAGTGACTAGTTTTCACCAAAACTTTACATTCTGCCACCAAAGAGTGTTGTTATAAACTACATCAGTGGAAGGGCTTCCTGTTGCCAATGTTTACTGATGTTTGCGTCGCCAACTCTGCATTGAAAATGAATGGGATCATGTCACAGTCGTTGCGTCTCGCTGGCGATGTGGACAGGGCTTTAGGCATGGATCTCATCAGGTCAACAGGGGTGCATAGGTGCACAATTTTCCTTGCTCTCCAAGCTTTGAACATTTAAATGTCACTGTTCTTCCACAAAACTGTGGTCAAGTCTGGTGACCTCTCTGTGTGGTGTTCAGTTTTACGTGGCCAGTCAAGAAAATAGGACAAAGTGGATTTAGATATCAGAGTAACAAGAAAATAAAGTAAATTGCAGTTCTTTTGAGGACGCCACAATTGGCCGACCCCTTAAATCGTTGTTGTTATTGTGTGCCCAAACACTGTTTAATTAGGAAGCAGTTCAGCTGGCCCTGCCTCCACTGACAGGGTATTCATTACTGAAACCTCTTCAAAATGAACAAGCTTTCTTTTGTCTGGGAAGGTCTCTTTTCCTCTCAATTTCAAACCAAACTACCAAAGCTTTAAGCAGAGACTGAGGAGGCTAACTTCTACATTTCCTTTGAGTAGTTGAATAAAATGGACCCAAGCAAAGTGACTATTGTGCATCTCAGTTTAAAACCAAACAGATGCATTTTTTCCCTGTACTGTCTGCATTTAATACATAAATATTGCAAACAAAAGAAAAAGGCCATCATCACATACTGTCCTATTTGAATGCAAGTTGTGAAAATAGTTTTGATATTGTGTGCCTGACTTGCTATATCACATGGACGTTTATGGAACACAAAAGTTAAACAGTGGCTTGTTTAAACACTTCCATCTCAACACGTTTTATGTAGTGAAAAGACAGGTTTTGCATTTTTCAGTTAAAATGTTTACCTCAGGAGCCATGAAGGCAATAGTTCCCAGGAGCTGACCCTGGAACTCCCCCGCACCTGTGCCTTTTGAAGCCAGACGTGCTGCTGCCCCAAAATCGGCTATCCGCAACCTCTGGCCTGTGCTGTCAATTAGTAGATTGGCACCTACACAGGTTAAAAGGAGACCATAAATATGGGAACACATCGTAAGCTCTGCTCAACTACCATCAAAGGCCTCAGAACTGAAATTAAACGTCACGCTTGGGCAACAACTCCACATTACACAAAAAGAGCTCCATTGCACTGCAACAGTTGAAAAAAAAACAAAAAAACATTGGGAGCGCACCTACAGTATGATGCTGTCACAGTAGGCAGTAGGTACCTGATTAGGTTTGGAACAGAGCTTAAAACAGCCTTATTTATCCATCAAACCAACATGTCAGGACACAAGAATAGGCTGGAAACCATTCCTACCAGTTTGAGACAATAGCAGTGCTTTCTGTAGCAATTCTCCAGTAGCTTACCTTTGATGTCACGGTGTATGATCTGATTCTCATGGAGGTAGGCGAGACCTCGTAGGAGTTGCTCTGTGTAGTTGATGACCACACCCTCCTTAAACGCACCATATTTATTTAAGAGATGAGATACAGAGCCACCTGAAGAAAACAAAGGAGTTCAAGTATGGCTTTTATGGACTAGGACAGATCTGGTAAAACAGTAATTCTGAGAAGTGTCGCTAACAAAGATGAAAAAAAAACAAAAGGACCGCTTGTTAATGTAATAATGCATAATGAGATCCAGTGCTTCCAGGGTCACGGTTTTCCTGCACAATTGGGCTATTTAGAAAATGCAGGCGTGGGAAAAATTACAGGGTTGCATTTTTAGGGGCTACTTATATGATGTACAGTTAATTTCTTTTAAAGGAACACAGCGACTTTTTTGGGACTATCCCCCAGAGTTAGATAAGTCCATACATACCATTCTTATCTCATCTCTAACTGACGCACACACCGCTAGCCTAGCTTAGCACAAAGACTGGAGGTAAACAGCTCCATCTAGCCTACTGCTCAATAAGTGACAAAATAACGCTAACATGTTGTGATGTGTATAGTCACATTATGTACTAAGACCGGCGGAAAATGAAAAGTTGCGATTTTCTAGACCGATATAGCTAGGAACTATCCTCTCATTCCTGCATCACAATCATGGAACTTTGCTGCCGTACCATGGATGTAGCAGGCGCAAAGAAATTACGCAGTGCCTATTATTGTTGTGTTGTCCGCATATGTGACCACACCTTTGCGCTTTGCATGTTTGTGGACAACCCACCTGCCATCCACTCTACAAAAAGGTTGTAGTTGTTCTTCTCACAGGTTGCCCCAAGCATCCGGATGATGTTTGGGTGGTTAAGGAGACCCATCATGCGAATTTCCTCTCGTAGTGCCTCCACCACCTCCTCCTGCTCTGAGGAGGTGTTCCTCACATACGTCACCTGAATAATTAAAATCACAATCAAGCATCATGTCTGTATATGTTTTATCATAGCTGCCAAAACATATTCAGCGCCCCTGTGTCCATATGTAGTGCCTTTATTAACCTCAAGGGTATCCAACCCTGGCATACCTTGTGTTACTATTGTTATTAGTGACATCTATATTATTATTTTTCTGATAATTTTAAGAACTTTGCATGTACAACTATCCAAACACACAGATCCCCATAAAGTGTTAGAAAAGAGCAAAAGTTTGTATGAAAAAATGGTGGATATCAACATTTGCAACACTGATCAGTAAAGGTGGGGATGAAAAATCCTCATATGAAGTATCGGGTGGTGTGTGTAACAGATATTCTCACCTGTTTGACAGCCATCAGAGTACCAGTGCCCACATCCTGAGCCTGGTAACATGACGAAAAGGCACCCAGGCCAATTTGTTGCCCTTTTAGCCATTCCTTGCCCTCCCTGTATGGCTGCTTTGCTTTGGTATGACCAGGTAGAGTCTCTGGTGTCTGACCATGAAAAGGAAAAAATGCAGGGAGAAATTAAGCCAAAGAAACCTTTTGATCTTAAAATTAAACATGAGTAGTGCTTGCACAAGGCAGAATGATTAAACAGTCATTTGTGCAAGGTTTAAAACCTAGATATTATTGCTGTCAAATTCATTTCTACATTGTCCAAAAAAATTTAGAACAGGGTTCCTCAAATCCAGCCCTGGCTGAACACTGTCCTGCAGAGTTTAGCTCAAACCATGAGCAAACTCACTTACCTGCAATTTTCTAGTAACTGTGAAGACCTTGACTAGCTTGTTCATGTGTATTAATTATGGTTGGAACTAAACTCTGCAGAGCAGTGGCCCTCTAGGACCTGCTTTGAGGAACCCTGCTTTAGAGGTACAACAGCTTGTAACTGGGGCAGTGACCTTAATGGGACATCTTTTTACCTTATTCCCACCATACCTTAACTTATTGTATCGTATTATATAGTAGCACCTTAAGGGTACATATTACCCTGTTTACACCTGGTGTTAAGATGTGTTTTGGTCGATCACAAGTGGACGACGCTAAATACAGGGTCTAAAATTTTTTGAGCTTGTTCGAACAGCCACAAAAGACTGCTTACTGACTAGCCAGATGGGATTTGAACTT
Organism: Gobio gobio; assembly: GCF_949357685.1. Classification (NCBI taxonomy): domain Eukaryota; kingdom Metazoa; phylum Chordata; class Actinopteri; order Cypriniformes; family Gobionidae; genus Gobio; species Gobio gobio. Next base: position 26,616,350 of record NC_137118.1, on the reverse strand, counting down.
GGTCGGCTGAAGACCCAAGTTTGGTTTAAAGATGAAAAACAAACCAAGCACCATGTTCTCTCGACCAAAACACATCTTAATACCTGTAAACAGGGCCTAAGCTACTAATATGCACCCTTTTTGGGGTAGATAAGGTACCAAGATGTCCTATAAAGGGTACTGCCTCAGGGACAAGCTGTTGTCGCCCTTATTTTTTAGCAAAGTTTACTATGACATTAATATTTAGGTCATGCACTTACATCCACCTGAATAATGATCACATCCTCTCCTTTGTCCACCTGTAACTGCGGGATGATAGGCAGGGCATCTTGCGACTCAGACATTGCCATGACTACCGCCAGGGCCTCCTCTTCCTCAGCCTCCATCTTTTCCTTGCACTTCTGGTTCTTGGTCATGTCCTCACTGTACGTGTCGTCATTCGTGTTGGCCTGCTCTGGTGACAACACTGCCACTTCGGACTGGAAGGTGACCGTGCTGTCTGCCGCAGGTAGGGAGGCTTCCAACAGGTCCTCCATGCTGGAGCTGAGATCGGCCGAAGCGTCTATACCATGGAATTTCTCCTCTACTGGTGTGAAGACTGTGTCCTCACTGGGTATGAGAGCAGAACCGCCACTACAGCCCATGTCTTCTCTGGACCTGGCCTCCTGAAGGTCCAGTTTCATGTTGCTCTTTATCCCTGGGCTTAAAGCTTTAGCTCCGTCAGATGAGGCAGCGGGAGAGGGTCGAGTGGGTCTGGGCCAGTGGATCTGACTCGAGGGCAGTGGCCGAGCTTGGGTAAACACAGGGGAGGGCAACTTCTCCGGCTCCTTACCGCTACAGGCACCTCCACTTAATCCCTTCTGCAGCGGCAACTTGCGCTGGGTACTCAGTGAGGACTGGGCGAGTTTGTTGGGCATTAAACTCTGTGGCAGGGCTTTGGGGCTTTCTGGAGGGAAGGCTGAGGCATTGGCCATGGACAGAGAAGGAAGGCTCGGGGGTTGACTGGATGAGGGGGAGTTCAAACATTGACTCATAGGTCTGTTTCGGGCCTGAATGGGGGGCTTTGGAAACTCAGCAGGGCTTGTGACGATGTTTGAGAGTCTCTCTGATATATCATCTACAGGAGTTGAACTGGCTTGACCTGAAAGTGCCACCTTGGCGGTTGGCTGCTGTAGACCATGGGTGGGAGAGTTCCTTTCAGTCATACATGGGGAATTATGGGGGGCTGTGGGCTCGAGGAAGGCATTGGAGTGCAAACTGTGCCCAGTCTGCAGGTCGTCTAGTCCCAGATGGATGGCTTCCAGGATGTCCATCTCCTCAGCAATGGCTAGAAGACGCCGGCGCATGCGGGCATAGTGAGTGGAACTGGTGACGTTGAGCATGTCCAGTAGCTTAACGAAGACATGAGGCACACGAGCTACCATACGGGCAGCGCTCAGGAAGACGCGACGAGAAAGCTTACCCACCATGGAGTGAGAATTATCGATGGACTGCAGCGCAAAACTTAGAAGAGGCAGCAGCTTCTGGTACCTAAAAGGTAAAATAATGGATTTAAAACCCATGACAATACAGCAAAGCACTTTCCACAAAAAGGTTGCAAACTGGTTTCCCTTACCTTTTTTAATCGGTTTAATTATCAAAAACTGAATGAATATTGAGCCGTTTTGCTTGCAACCCTGGTACAACACAAAATATCTTAACGCCTGCTCTAAATGGGGTCTGTGATGCATTCAACTGTAAAGACCTGGGTATACTTAATTTTCCATGTTTCGGAACCACGATCTAGTGGAGTGTTTTCAAGCGATCAATTCACTTGCACATGTGCTTTTGCTCGGACCCTACTGACGACGAAAATGACGTCACAAGTGCGCAGACTGTAGCAGAACACGGACGGCCAAAGTATAATTTGGGCTTTACTGTGTCTGCAGAGGTGTGACCTAAATGGCCCATACAAGGTGAGACAACGTCATCTGTTACCAGAAATAAAAGGTCTGGTTGCACAGACAGAACATTGGGCTAAGATTTTAAGAAGGACGAAACATGAAAGAATCAACGGCTATGGTTTACTACCACTTTCAATAAATACCTCCTAGAAGCATTTTGCTCAAGAGTAGAAAAAATGTAGCTACATTGAATTTAGCTGAGTAGTTGTTGGGTGGCTCGCCAAAGAAAAAGTAAACTAATACCAATCTAGCAAGCTCTTACTGAGTGATGGGTATCACTACAGATTTCCAAATTCATTATTTTTTTAAAAAATCTCAATTGAAGTTGATTCGATTCTGATTCATTAGTGTTATAATGTTAATTCTTCTACATATGTAAGAAAATATCCTAGGTTAAATCTACAATACAGTACTTGTTTTTAACTGTACAATTGTATGCGTATTTAAATCGTATCACAAGAAAGCAATGACATCACACAAATCTGTCCTAAAATATTTTACAGGGTTGCAAAAATGCCAAATTTTTATAAAAGGTGCATAAATCGTAAACAGAAGCTCAGCAATATTAGCATGTATTTCTGTACCTCTCCACAATGTTTTGGGCCTGGTTGCAGTCTCCACCTGACACAATATGAGGGTAGAATTCAGCAGGAAACTCCAGTAAGAGCCTGTCGATCAGACACAGACGACCCAGCAGTGCTTGCCAGTTATTGGCCTCCGTTTTAGAGCCCAAGATACAGTTCAGGACATAGTCAACTCCACCGATACCAATAGAGCCTAATGGAAAATCAGAGAGGAAACATGTTTCTATTAAAAAGCAAACAAATAGTTTGTTTATCAGTCAATAACAGTATAGGTGCATCCCAAATCTCATACTTATGCTCTATTCTATGCCATTTTGTAGTATAAAGTGTGAGTGGGGTGTTAACACTGAAAATTAAAAAATGTAACTAATAAAAAAAAGTGTGGAATGTTTGACACTTCATGCACTCTGTCACAGCTTGCCTTATTTAGCGTATGGAGAGAGGCTATCACACGCCAATGATGGCTGACAAAATAACCTTTTAAACATTATACACTAGACTAGGGGTGCAAAACGAATTTTCTGGCAGGCCACAGAGTTCAGTTTCAACCCTAATCAAGCACTTTAGGATAATTTGAAAACTACAGGTATGTGTGTTGGAGCAGGGTTGGGACTAAACTCTGCAGGACTACTCTGCCAGTTGAGTACATAGTGCATTGTATATAGTGTGTCCTTTGGGACACAACATAAATAAATCAAACAACATGGAATATAATGCACAAGTCAAATTGAATACTTTTTCTGTGTTTTTCTTGTAGATTGACAGCCACAAAAACTACATTTTTGAGTGAACTGTTAATTAAAAAAAAATAGGAAACAGGAAGCTGTTGCTTAATGGAGTGTTCCCAATGCACGATTTTAGGCCTGATTTTCACTCGCCGACAGGTGTCACGAAATCGTAGACAAATGCCCGAAATCGGAGGCAAATGGGTGCTTGTTCAGGCGAGTGACAATCACGCAGGGTGAATTATCAAAGAAAAAAAAATTACATCGGCGATGACCTACAGCCAATGAGAGAGCAAGATACAGGGCAACGGGAAGTTCGGGGAGGAGTTATAGACCTCTAGACTATAGAATATTTGTATTTTAATAGATGCATTTACAATTATATCAAACAGAAACAAAGCACAAACATTTGCTTGACCAGCCGCAACAGCAGCACATTGCAAAATTATTTATTTACCTCTAACTCTCTTTGCAGAACACACAATCCTTGCTCCCCGCTTCTCTCCAAACATTTCCTCCTCCATAATCTTTTTTAATTTTTCTCCTTTTCGCCAATACGCACAGACAAGTTGGATCACTTCTTGCGGACTATCAACAATTCGGTCTCGTACGAGATGTGATCTTGTGTTATTTCCTTATCACTTCTCGAATGTGTTTGGTTGTGAAACGTAGTTAGCGAACCAGATGGAGTTGTTGCCGATTCTTCCTACTACCCCAGATGCTACCCCAGATAGTCGTGCAGTGTGAAAAGAACAGTGATCTGACCGCTTTGAAAATCGTGCAGTGCGAACTCGGCACAAGTTAAAGTGATTCATGGTGGCTGCATGGCCAACTTAAGGATATTTAATTATGACAAATTTGATGATTATAAATTAGTACCTGCGTTGAGGATTTCTCGGCCCACGGCAAGTTCCCCCATTTGCCCTTTGCACAGCTCCAGTAGAGTGGACACGGACAGCTGACTCGTGCGACTGAGCACAAACAGACAAACACGTAGACTTAGCAAACCCACTTCAAAAGAGCATTTAAAGTCAACAGGAAAATGTGGAAAGGTTTTTCTGGGCAAACGGGATACTAAAAATAAGCATGTGATTATTCATCAAGAATTGATTGGATGGGGAAGAGGATGTCAGGTTGGATGGGGAAAAGGATTCAGTTACTACATTCTGATGAATTTTATTTTAAAATAACATGCAACAATGAATCATTCACAATAAGACCAGGGAGTTGTGAAGTAAACAGTAACATTTGATTTCAGATTGACAACTCTTTCAAACTAAATTACAATATCATCACTCTTCAACAAACACCAGCAATAATTAGTTTGTGCTACATTGTCTATCCACTAGGTGGCAATAGCCTGTTAACCATGATAGCCTAGATATGGTATGATGTATACCAGATCTTCTGATTGGGTTCATTCATTTCTTTTTGGCTAGCTTTGGGGGAGTCCTGGATCAGGTCTAATACATCCAGGCTAACGCATGTATCCACTATGCATGACGAATAGGGCCCAATCAGAGATGTTCTTAAGCAAGTTGTACCTGTTCGCATCTGCACACTTGACCAGTATGGTTTCCACCACGGGCCGCAGCAGCTGTTGTAATCGAGTCCGCTCTGAAGCAGAGTGACAAGGGGTGTAGACAAGCATCGCCCGCAGGGTTTTCTGAAACAGAACAAAGATCTACTCTTAAAACAGATCTACACAAAAGCACAAACGATGTTGCCAAATTCAGGACTGTGGCTTGTGTTGTGGATTCTCTAGTCCTGTGTTGAGCACAAGAGGGGTTCTTCTCAGACAGTTTTGATTCAGGACCCAGAGCGGGATGCACGATTAAGTAAAATATTTACCCCTGGTTTCACAGACGAGGCGTAAGTCTAGTCCCAGACTAAAATGCATGTTTGAGCTATTTTAACTGAAAGTAACTTGCAAATCTTACAAATGTTAGTGCCATTGTTTTGTCTCAAGATGCGCACCAGTAATGTTTTTTTTCCTAAGGCACATTTATAAAAGCTACTTAAATGCCCTAATTGAACTAAGGCCTAATCCTGGCTTAATCTAAACCCATGTCTGTGAAACTAGGCCTGGAAGTGCTTGCTGTCAACAAAAGAGAAGCTTTAAAGGGATAGTTCACCCAAAAACTGAAATTTTATGTTTTTCTGCTTACCCCCAAGGCATCCAAGATGTAGGTGTCTTCGTTTCTTCAGTAGAACACAAATGAAGATTTTTAACTCCAACCGTTGCTGTCTGTCACTCATATAATGCTTGTCAATGGAGTCTAATTCTGTCTTAAGACACGAAACGATCGGTTTCTGAGAGAAACAGAATGGTATTTATGCAAATATATCACCTCATATCAGACGAACGCTTCAGCTCTCCAGACTGCCATCACTTCCTGTGAGTGAGGTCAAAATTCCGGCAGGGTCATAGATTTGTATACGTAGATTCCTCATTCGAGCGATCCACGCCATGATCCACGCAGGCACTAATGAGGAATCTATGTATATATCTATGACCCAGCCGGAATTTTGACCTCACTCACGGGAAGTGATGGCAGTCTGGAGAGCTGAAGCGTTCGTCTGATATGAGGGGATATATTTGCATAAATACCGTTCGGTTTCTCTCAGAAACCGATGGTTTCGTGTCTAAAGACATCAATCTGTCGTCACGAGCCGCGGGGTTTAATTTGAAGTTGTCTGTCCATGTTTTTTTTACTCTAATAGAATTCGACCCCATTGACAAGCATTATATGAGTGACACACAGCAACGGTTGGAGTTAAAAATCTTCATTTGTGTTCTACTGAAGAAACCTACATCTTGGATGCCTTAGGGGTAAGCAGAAAAACATAACATTTTCGTTTTTTTTGGGTGAACTATCCCTTTAAGAGTATTCCTCCAAAATCAAAGCATGATTATTTAACATTTAAAAATGAAGAAATTAAGATGGCAAATTTAGTTGTACTATAAAATAACATTCTTATTATTTTTTACTTTACAGTGAAATTGTAATAGAAATATTTGTATTTTGTTTAATATATTTAATGATAATTAGGAATACAAAAATAATATTTATGAATAATAACAAAAATATTATTTTTATAATAAGTATTAATATATTATTATTGTAATACAATTACAATATTTTGGCCAAGATGTGCTACAAACAAACAAATCTTATATTATAATTTAAAAAAGCAAGAACATCATCAAAACTTTTTTAATCAGAAATCCAATTTTTAATCAGAAAATTCAAGATTCCCCCCCAAATCATGGATTCCAACATCATGTGATGGCCAAATATAAAACCAAAATTGTTTAATATTTAAATGAGGATTCACTTATTTAGTTTGTTTATTTTTTGAGTGTTGTGTTTAAAAGTCTCTTGAATTTGAACCTGTCCAACAGGGCTAGCTTCTACAAAGTGACAGAGTTTGATTGGATGTACAGCCTCTGTCGTCAACAACAAAGAAATTAGATGATTTTTTCCCTCCATTTTAAAAGTTAATAAGTCTTTTTACTTTACTAGCCTATATACACAAACACAAGTACATGATTAGTTGCATTTTATTATTTGTATTAACAGCATATTCTCCCTGAGGTCAGAACAGTCATGTGATCCGCTGGACTACAGTACATTAACAGTGCTACACAGTGTGTGCATGTGTGAGAAAGAGTTCACCCTGACCCTGACTCCCAGAGAGAGCTGGGGAGTGGTGACTGATAGCACAGTGCACTGGAGCGCGGCCCAGCATTGATTAACCCAGCATACACGTCCCTCCCGAAAACAAACACACATTCACCCGCCTACACACACACACACACACACAACACTAAAGGATAAAATAATGCTCCTCTGCCTGCAAAAAATAACTCCACATCAAGTATAAATAGTGAAACAATATGACATTTGAATTCGCCACATTTAGTTCACAGATCAGCCAAACCGCTACCAACTTCACTACCCTGCAGTGTTTAAAGAGAGGTCTAACACAAGGTAACATCCTGAACGCTTTTGTCTGTAGTATTTTTAGTTCATAGAGACAGCCCTCTTTCTGGTATGTGTTCGAAGAATATAGGAAAACTGCTGGAAAGCCCCGAACAGACAAAACGCTTGTTGTTTTCATAAAGGCGGCTCACTGGAGCACAGAGCCTGAGGGAAAGACACCATCCCAGAAGTCCAAGCAGCAAGAGCTATTGTTTTTTTTGGTTTGTTTGTTGGTTATTTAAGGAGTAGAAATAGGTTATGAGAGAAAGAAAGAAAGAAACCTTTCTTTTCCAGCTTCAGTCTGAGGATCCCTGCAGCTTCCAGACTTCCTGGTTTGAAGTGAACTTTAAAACTAGCCAGCGTGGTTCGCTGAACTTTAGAACTCTGGCCCGGTTCAGATAACCTCAGATCAAAGTTAACAAAAGGAAAAGAAATATCTAGACCAGACAATGGCAAGTGAAAAGTATTAAGGGCCATGAAACGGCATTTTACTTTATTTCAGCTTTATTTCTTTATTTTTAAATGTATTTCATACTGTATGTGAAAATAGATCTGTGCTTCAAGTCTTGGATTGTGAATGCAAACTGAAAGAAACGCCACTTGTCTTATATTATGTGCTATTTGTTTTTGTTTTTTGTTCTACAAAAGAACTTGCGTTGTTGTGGCACCCACAAATTTTGAATAATTTACTGTAATATAATTTACTTTTTTTATACTGGTACCTATAAAAAAAAATTTTTTATAAAGCCTAGATTCTTTTTTATTATCTAGATTATTTTGCAATAAACTTGTGGGAAAATATTGAGATTTTTAGCTATATTGCCCAGTCTAATTTGGATGTACCCTTGGCATGATGGAGGACACTGAAACCAACCAGTAGATCACAAGTGATCAAATCTTCCTCAATTTAAAAAAAAACTGGACTGTATTCTATCGAGTAGGACTTTGAATGTTGCTCAGTCACCCGTTCAGACTAGGTCATGTGAACATTCTCCCTTGAACAGAAAATTTGAATTGAGGTGTGGATGAAGCGTTCAAAGAAGAAACTAAGCCAAAATTATGAGCCAATACTTAAACAGCCCTGATGACTGTAGGAGCTCTTGGTCGGTGCAGTATTGTGCAACTTCCTTCTGCTGTGCCTCAATCCCTCTCGTTCATATGATCTTAACAGAAGTATCACGTGCTGTCGACATTTCATGTGACTGAAGTGTTCACATGATAATAGCAGTGGGACAGGCATTTGAAACAGTGTTTAAGTAAGCTCCATGTGACGGCACTTCACCATTCTGCATGCATGACACTTGGACATAATCATCATGACTGGAGTGTTTGAATATTTCAGACCCTTGCTTCTCATACAAGTGTTTAAGTGACCTAAAAGAAACACGCATGTAACCCAGTCGTTCCCAAACTGGGGGGTGTAACGCTTAGAGCCCTGGTATATTGAAGGGCAGGTAAATGTGACACTTATTATAATGGGTTTATGTGAAGATTGTTTTAAAGTTCACTTAAATTAAGTTATATCTTTTTAAAGCCTGATAAAATGTATAGCTTTCAATTATACCGTAATGCTGAACAGCTATAATTAATTGCTAAAACTGAGAGGAAAAAAAAACCCATTTCATAGAGACATCAGTAGCAGTATTGGTATTGGTGAGTCTGGCCTTCTTTCATAAAAAGATGCCATTAAACAAATATTTAAAATATAGGCTACTGTCTAATGTTGTTTCTTCATTAATTTTTTCATTTTTAGATTAAATGTGAAATTACAATATAAAATATATTAAAAACGTACTAAAATATTAGGTGCGATTAATTACAGAAAAATGTGTGATTAAGTTAAAAAATGTATCGATTGACAGCGAAGTATTTTGACTTATTACCTCAAGATGACTCGAAGTACCACCTGAGAAGTCTGATATCGGTTTTAGCAGTTTTTGTCGTGCACTAACAGACCCCTAGATGGCATGATTGAAGTCTCAGAATTGAGTATTGCAAGGAGCTTGGTAAAAATATAAATGGATGATGCACAGTTCTGCACTAAGCATGGACACGTTTGTCTACTTCGAACATCACAGCTACCAAAAAAACTGTCTACACCAGACGCGAGCAGAGCGACAAAAACAAGCGGAACCTATTATAATCACTGATGCTGTCTACACTGGATGCGGCACAACAATTCCCAGACAGTAAACTGATGCCCCTCCGGTATCGCAGGAATATAGTACTGGACACAAAGGACAAATGGATTTCCAATGTTCACTTTGTCATGTCCATTGTGGACAGGCTCAAGACAAGAAAATATTCACCAGTACAGTGGTGGGTAAGAGAGAGACCGCAGTGTGTTGTATCTGTGCCTGAAAATATTAGCTTCTGACTGATTGAAGCCGAACAAGTTAAGAGAAGCTAGCAGAAGTTGAGCACTTTATTAATTACAATGTTTCAAAGAAATCCTATAGGATTGTGCAAGCAAGGTTATGTCTGAGATTGTCTTTATGTGGGTTCATATAGGTGGGGGGTAGAAAAAGTTTGGAACCGCTGTTAACTTGTACAGTCTGATTGATCGTCTAACAGATAATATACTACTGACTCTATAACTAAAATGATGATGTTTTGTGTCTTAATACTGTTGTATGCTGACCCTATATTTTCAGATGCTGTAGCAGAGGCAAGCGTGAGTGTTAAGACAGAGGTAAAGCATCTCACCAGTGCTGCCACATAGACTTTGTAGACAGGGTCTGCGCAGACCATGGAGAGCACACTACAGCAGGACTCCACCACCACGTCTCCGGACACCTCCCCCGCAGCTGTGCCCAGCCCTACCCCCGCGCCCGCCCCGGCCAAAGAATGCTCGCCGTTGGCCAACAGGAGGGCTCCGCTCACGTCATGTGACAGCCGCCGAAGGGCCATTTCCCTGATGTTCCAGTTCCGGGAAAAGAGACAGCCTACCAGCTCCAAACCAAACACCTGAGAGAGAGAGAGCATGAACATACAAAACCATGAAAAGAAAGTCAGTTTACGTCACTGTAATATAACATTAAGAATCAGCAGGGTCATATTTAACGCTGCAATTTCAAAAGAAATAAAATAGAAACAACTCAGATTTCTTACATTGGGACATTTTCGGATTTAATAAAAACTTAAATGTAAAATAAACATTTTACCATGATGTAGTTTTACGGCTGCACTTAAATCTTTTTTTTTTTTTGCATTGCATTGCAGCAATGAGAATTTAGATGGAAAATATGTTGGTTTATGTGAGATTCCCTAAAATATAGTTGAGAATGAGTTCTATGAACTTAGTTATAGGAACTAGCCACCAGGGTGGTTGCCGGAGAACTAATTGTTCCCCTTGGGCCATTTTCCTGGTTGAATTCGCACTGCTAGTAGGAACTTTGAAGTGACGTAAGCCGTGTTTGTTATTGTGACTTATTTTGACGGCGAGGCAGACATTTATTTTGACACCATTGAGAACGCCAGAGCCTGAGCACACAGCTCTCACATTCTCCATCTTCATTCGTTTACGATCTGTTTAACAGTCCTATCGTTTTTAGATCGAACTGTTATACAAAGAAAGTAAACCGTAAATGAAAACGTATAAGCGTTTGCCATGTGGTTGGAATTTTTTCCAGTTCCTGCAGTATGAACACACCAAGAAAACGGTACTTCCGCCATTAGTTCTAGGAACTATGAAAAGGTTCCTCCGGTGCGAAAGCTCCTAATGGGAACCTCTCCAACTTCAAGGTGCAAAATTAACCAGAAATCTCAAAGTCTACAAATGTCACTAAATCTCTAGCAGTTTTTTCTCTCATCTGAATTCTTTGACAGTGGTGTGAAACACCAGCAATAACTACAGCAAGAGTTTGCTGTTATTCCAGCTAACAGGAGTGTAGTCAGTTATCGACTCAATCACTTTCTCACACATGGACAGCTGGGTCTCATTTAGGTTTAAGAATACATTAAACGATCTTGTCTTTGTGTATAGCAGTTGAGCGCACCTTGATCCAGGGTTCGGCGAGCTCTGTGTATGTCTGGGGGATGTGCTGCACTCCATACTGTGGAAGAGAGAAGTCGCCCTCCTGCCCCGCTCTAGAGCTCTCAGTCTGAAGAGATGAAGACGATGAAGAAGCAGCAGCTGTTTGACTCTGGGAGCGGTTTGTTGTGCTTTCCACTGTAGATGAAGCCTCATAACTACACACACAGAAATACAAAGACACAGACATGATGAGTAATGATGCTGAAAATTCAGCTTTTGGTCACAGAAATAAATTACATTTTACAACATATTCACACAGAAAATAGTTATTTTCAATTGTAATAATATTTCACAATATTACTGTTTTTACTGCATTTTACTTTTCAAACAAATGCAGCCTTGGTGAGACTATCAAAAACCAAAACTTTTGAATGGTAGTGTGTGCAAATCATATCTTAAATGCCGCCGTTTGGCGGTCTTGTTTCTTATTAGCAGAGATAATATGTTCAAATTAAATTTTTGTTCATTTTGGGCTGCTGGAAAACCATTCAAAACAGTCCTTATGTAGTATGGTTTATTATTGTACACAACTTTGGAAAAACTTTAATTTAGGGTCTAATTCTCTGCTTATTAGCATGCATATTACTAGGATATTGGCTTATAAAACACATTTTAATGCCTATTCTGCATGGCCATATTCTACATTACTTAATCCTACCCAACAAGTTCATCTAAAGTGACCATAAACTACATTTTTTGGCAGAAAATAAAATATTAGCTGCTGCACATACAGCATCAGTTACAGTACAGTCCTCTTTGTTGCATTTAATAATAACAATAAAACAAATCTGGTAACACTTTACAATAAGGTTCATTAGTTAACATTAGTTAACTACATTAGTTACATGAACTAATAATGAACTGCACTTATATAGCATTTATTTATCTTTGTTAATGTTCATTTCAACATTTACTAATGCATTATTAAAATCTTGTTAACATTAGTTAATGCACTGTGAACTAACATGAACAAACCATGAACAGCTGTATTTTTATGAACTAACGTTAACAAAGATTAACTAATGCTGAACAGAGATGTTGTACATGGTTAGTTCATGTTAACTAATGCATTAACTAATCTTAACTAATACAACCTTATTGTAAAGTGTTACAACAAATCTGTTGCATCAACAGTATTTTGAGTCTTGTGTATTGAAATACTGGCCAGTGCATGGCGGGCGAGCGAGCGACCCTGGGGTATAAACTAAACGTGTTCTTGCACTGCAGTGGTGACTCACTGTAGAAGACTGAAGTTTATTCTAATGGCTGCCATTGTGTCTCATAACACAACAAAACACACACATGTATAAGGTCTAATAGCTTACAAAAACATCACAAAAGGCAAAAAAAATAATCTGTGGTTTATGTTTTCTTAAGCTGAGATGGTAAGTCCATGATGCACTGACTGTCTAAATGTGCCAACCTCTCAACAGTCATGCCATCTTACATTCAGCCAAGACAAATGGAGGGGATTTACTTCATGAAATTAGAATAATTGCAGTTTCCTAAAGAAGAAACAGCAGGGTTTGGTTTCGGGCATCATTGTGTGTGGGGCGAATCTCTGGATGGTTTGAGGGGAGCTGGAAAACACCAAAAACCAACTAGCCGCTAGCATGTCAATCCCGGGCAGACACACAAACATGGCTGGTGCCGGGCTGTCTCGCTTACCTAACCACCAGAAAGGAGTTGCCTTCCCTGACCTCTACATGACCTCATCTCAGTCTCAAATCCTAAGACCAAATACAAACAGGAGAAATCCCACAAGCATACGTCCAAAATGAAGACACATGACATCATCTGTTTCGCAGAACAATCAGCGCTGGGTTTGAGATGTGTGCTTGCCAGCTTCATGACAGCGGCGTTCTTAACCTACATCTATGTTTGGGCTTGTTGGGTCCAATTAGCATCCTGCCTGCTTGTGTTTATGTAGGACTCTCTTCTTATGAGTCATGAAAATATTCCTGATGTTCTCTTCTGAGGAAACGTATGCTCATAAAACATCTGTAACTGAAGCGTCCTGCTTTAAACATGAACCGTTGAATTCTCTAGGCTTTAAAATAACGCTTCTACATCTTTACCTGTAAAAATCATGTGACTTCCACTTGGCTCTACACAGAGGGCAGATTAATGTATCGTGATTTCTCCGGCACTCCTCGGCCCCTGAAAAACAAACAGGACACAAGAGATGTTCACATAACTCATCATTACATGAAGGCTGTCAGGGGATATAGGGCAAGGATGCTCACTCAACAAACAACTAGACTTCAAATCTTCTCATGTGATGAATCTTCCTGTAATAACATAACAGGAATGTAATCTGACATAATGTATTATGACAGATTTGTGCAATATTTAGCCTTTTTACTGCATTACCCTATTGGCTATGTTGTGGTAATTCAAATATCCCTAAGGGGGTGTTCATACATGACACCTTTGTACTCCTCCTACATTATTACTGCAGAATTTTTATTTTTATTTGTCATTCTGCCACAATCTCCAGTTAAGTTGCTGACTGTTTTTCTCTGTTTTTAGCATGAGAGGAGATCATTTAAATGTTCTTTCTCAGTTTCGCAAATTCTCATTTGTTGTCTCTATTACAGAGCTCTTCAAAAGATCTTCCAAAGCCTTTATTTTTTCTTAATATTTATTGCCCTATCAATAGCGGTGTTTACATGGACCCTAATAATCTGTTCGTAATCAAGCTAGTGGCACAGTGGGAACAAAAGTCACATGTAACCATGTCAATCGAATGATTTGGCCAAATTTAAAATTTCATTCGGATTGTAAGGGGTGGTTTAAACCTTTTACTACCCGATCGAGAGGACATGTAAACACTTGATCGAATTAAAACCAAAACGGGAAAGTACTGCACATGTGCAATGACGTAAAAATGTTGTAACGACTGTCGGGTTATTCTAAAATTCTCCTTCCACTCATCGTCTGTGAAGTGGAGCAAGACAACGTCCTATCAGTCCTTGTTTCGGACTCGGGCTTGTTTTGGCCACGGGTAGGGGCGTTTTCACTCCTTGATAAATATAAAGCAGCATGGCACAACGGTTCATGTGCTCATTGTTTCCCAATTAGGAATGAAAATAGATTAATATTAAGTCCGCTCTTTAAAAAAAAGAAAAGGAGAATGGTTAGTATGTGCAAACTCAGGAAACTCTGCATATTCGTGCAGTGATCTATGTCAAAAAAGCAATTCCTTTTCTAAGCTTGTGACATATAAATGCACACATCAACCCGATCACTTTATTAAGCGTTCATGTAAACACTACGTTCGGATTTTCATCAATTGGTATGAATTAGTTCAGATTGAAACAAAAGGTGTCCATGTAAATGTAGGTAGTTTCTTTATTAGCAGACATAGATTCGGAGAAGATGTGATCAAATATGTGCACCTAAATGCCTGGTTTATGTTTAAATCACTAGGCTAGCTGAAAAAAATGTCCAGAAAAAGCATAAACATGCTCAGTCTGGACCAGGTACAAAGTGTTCTGTCCCACAAGTGATTCTTTGAATTGCTGTGCTTGAGCTCTTCTGTATGAACTTGCACAGTGACTGGAGGGAAATCAATCTCCTCCCTCTAATGGATACATGTATATGATATGCTTTAAGACAGACAAGTCACTTTCTGTGACTACTCTAAATATCATAGTAGGTGAAGTGGGATCATTTGGGATAGGACCACTGATATTTTTCTTGGTACTCACATATAGACATGCAGTGATGGTGAAGTTTGTTTCTGCAGCCCTCTTCACACACTGTCAGACTTTCCTCATCTAGCATGTCCAACAGACAGATAGGACACATCTGCTCCTCCTCATCCTTCATACTGGTCACAAAAGTAGACACACAGGCACAGTTTTAAAAGTTACTAAGACAAAGGGGCAGCGACACAGAAAATTATTTGTTTCAAATGGATCATATGAGGAATCAATTGTTTTCTTTTGAGATTGTACCATGAAAACGTTCCATAACATTTTTAGAACTCAAACATTACTTGTTCTGACATTCTACAACTTACTGACTTCGACTTCACACAGATGCATCAACATCACTGTGCACATTTACACAACATCACCTATTTGGCAGGTAATACGGAGAAGGAGAGATAGGGGATGCCATCATAATAGCAATAAACTATTAATTCAGATTGAATAATTTTGCTTTGATTGTTTCACTGATATTTTCTAAAGGGATAGAAAACCTAAAAAAGCGATTTATGTCATTCCTTACTCATATGGTATTTCACACTGATTTTCTTCTGAGGAACACAAACATTTTTGGTCAACACTGTTCACAATTGTTTTGGACCCTATTGACTTTCATTGTATGGACAAAAATAGTTGGAAAAAAATCTTCAAAATCTCTTCTTTTGTGTTCAGCAGAAGCAATTTCACATGTTTGGAACAACATGAGGGTGAATGGTTTTTAACTATGCCTATTTAACAGTGTCTTAAAATGTGGTGCTCATGGTGTAAGGTGCTGAAAAACCAAAAAGACTTCATTTAGTCGAGACTCTTCACATCAAATATGTGATTAACTGCAATTAAAATTTTGAACCTAGTGTCAGCCCTAAAATCATGGATGACAGGGTCTCTTTAAAAAGAGCAAGTAAAACAAGATCCACAATCAGGGATAGCCTAACATCACAGTTCAACAAGATAAGTGGCTCTCGAGCATTACAAACCTGCTTTCATTGCTGGATGGGGAGGCACTGGAGGTACACGACGTGTGAGAGTTGGACATGCGGGACACAAACTTCTGGATGGTGCTACGTGAGGGAGCTTTGATGCGTGAGCTGCGGCGATTGTGATACTTCTGAAATAAGCTCTCCACCTGAATGAAATCAAACCATCAATGTTGTGAGCGTGAGGAATGGCACAGTGCTCACTGTGGGGGCTTTGGCTGGATTAGAGTCACCTCACCTCAAAGTTCTTGAGGGTCTTGCGCCACAGCAATGGGTCTGACGGCTCCAGCTGGAAGACTCTGAGCATGACGAAGAGCACATGGATGCAGAACGTCCCTCGGCCACAGCTACATGTCTGATCACAAACACAATGGAAATTATATTATGAGGTATAACTAAATATTATTCAAGTGAATTATATTAAAGTATAAATAATATTTTAGGAAGAACAGGTTTATTACAACAGTGGCATTTGTTTTTACACTTTTTACACAAAAAAAATCTTTAGGCTACCGATTTTCACAAATACTAGGGCTGCACCCGACTAAAGATTTTTCTAGTCGACTAGTATTCGTTCATTTAAGCCATTAGTCAACTAATCACACGTTTATATTAATTGAATTACTTAAATTTATACTTGGGTGGAATATTTGGCCTGTTTAACGCTCAAGTGCACACATTGTTTATTAATAAACTAGTGTTTTCTGAGTCAGTGTCGGTTGCAAAGATGAAGTTGCAATGGTGACCTGCCATCTCTGCAGTGGACATGCTCCAGTTCACGGAAACCAAGACACCAGAAAGCATATCCATTTTAAGTATTTTAAGTTGTTTCCGCTGTTATCAGGGGGTAAAAAATGCAAGTGATCGCACCATCGCCGCCATGTCATGCTGTGAACACGCTATACATCAGCTTACACACTCCGCATGAACACTTGGATATGCGACTAATAATAGCGCACGTTTACTGTATCTAGGTTAACGTTAGAGCGGACAGCCATGTAAAGTTGCTACTACCTACATGTTTCAAATGATAAGCCATATTTGAGGTCGATGGATGATAGGCGAACACCACAAGAACCCTGTCCCTCACGGACTGCGTCACTTCCTGTGGAGTTTTCTTTCTGCAACTAACCGACTAATAAAATTGGTCGGCTAAGCCTTTTCTCGTCGGCTAATGCTTAGCCAACTATTAGGAGGCAGCCCTAACAAATTCCATAGTTTGACATACAGAAACCAACCATAGTAAATGGCAGGCCAAACATGTTTCCCTGTGGGGTCTCAACACACTTCAGACTCCATGAAATCGGTTGACAATCTCAGTTTTCTTTCTTTAATAGAATAGAAGTGACGTGTGGCCAATTTGGAATATGTGCTCAGCATTTAACCCATTGAAGTGCACACACACACAGTAGTGAACACACACCATGAACACACACCCAGAGCAGTGGGCAGCCATATTGCATATAAGCAGTTGGGGGTTCGGTGCCTTGAGGTTTCACCTCAGTCGTGGTATTGAAGGTGGAGGAGAGCGCTGGTTATTCACTCCCCCCACCGACAATTCCTGCCGGACCTGAGACTCGAACCGGCAACCTTCGGGTTACAAGTCCATTAGGCCACGACTGCCCCTAATTTACTTTACTGATGTATGATGAGACTAAAATATGGCAACCAATTCCTACTAGCTGTTCTAGTTCAATGCCTAGTTCTATTATGCGTTTCTTCTCACATAATACAATCATTTCAACTTATCAATATCATATAAATATTTATATGGCAATTGATGTGTCAGAGGCCTGATAACCTTTAAAAGGGTTCTTTCTTTGACTAGTACATGATTTAGGACTTATAAACATCGGACAAAAGGACATAGCATACCTGTGGACCAATGAACACTCGGAATTTGTTGTCAGGACTGTCTCCGCCAATCAAGAATGAATTGGGTCCTATTTGCTGCAGCAGATAGAGGCGGGCTCTCATGACCTTGTTGACCCTGCGGTTGGTCTCCTCTGGACTATATGGGGAAAAGCCATCAGGGGAGGGAGCTCTGCGAGGGGGCGTCACCCTGCCGCTCTATAACGACACATTTAGACCAACACATCAGCACCATGGCAAAACAGATGTTAAGAGCTTAAGACAACCTAAATGGAAATTAACAAAACGATTACTACGAGACAAAGATTACTACGAGACAAAGATTAAAAAGGTGATCCTTTTTTTAAATTACATCAGCTAAACATATCTCTGAATAAAAAAATTGTCTATTTACATTAAAAACTGCAGTACAGTAAAATGTTTAACTGTCATTGGAGTTTGACTAGAAAGCCATGATGGTGGTTCGTCAGCTTAAAGTAAATAACCATGGTTGAATTTCTAATGACATGAACAGCACCTAGTAAAAACAACTTGATCATACATCGATATGAAATGAAAAAAAAAAAACACCTTATACTAGGATTTATTTCATGTAACCTATATCTGTGGCATTCGTCCCATTCCATCTGCCACTTGTTATGGATATAAGAATTACTGGTCTAAGGTCAGAGGGTGGAATTTGACACTGAAATGCAGTGCTGTTAAATTTAACCGGTTGATGGAAAAGCAGCATTCTAAAAACACATTCTGAAAATCTAAGCAATTTGTAATAAGGCATGTAGAATTATTCACTGTATTTCAAAGTGCCCACAATAATACGGTGCATGTTCATCACATTTTGGGTGAACTAGACTTGCAGAAAGCCTGGTCGAATTACATTTTCAAAACACTCATCTATACAACAACAAAATTCATGCCACCAGAAGACAATAGAAATGTGACAAAACTCACAGGCACTGGGGACCCTCTCCGTCTACGTAGACCAGGGGAATCGGGCTTCGCAGCAGTCTTTGTGGAGGACGATGAGGAGGAGGATGCAGCTGAGAAAGAGGAAGGTCCAGGAGAAGGGCTACGATGGCCTCTGCTTTGAGAGGAAGACGAGCTGTGACTGTCGCTTCCAGCCTCGGTGCCGTCAGCTCTCAGAGGAATGGGCTTCACTACCTGAGATATGATGACAAGAAAATCAAAAACTATTTCCATCCATGTCAAAACAGTCCCCGCTCACACGGGATCCGTGAAAACGAAATGCTGTATTACTAATGCTAAGCCAGTAGATGGCAATGTCAGTTTGTAAAGAAACAATATGCGCCTATAGACTAACCATGAAAAACACAACGTCACCGCTTTCGCAATGGTAACAGTATAGTTTTCAAAGACGTGCACTTTGCCTGAAATCGGCAAACTTTTGCAAACAGGTTTCACTCAAAATGCTGTAGTCTTGTAAATGAACAGCCAAATTGCATAAAAAGTTTTCCATTTTTTGTTGAAAACGGTGTCTTGTAAACGGCCCCTCGCGGTCTAGCCACAGTGAAACTGCAGCGGAGCATTCAAGCACACAGTGTGAAAGTCCGTCAACAGGGTCAGTTGTTCTAAAGGTTATGTAAGGAAGGCCTGCTGCTCTCAGGAGGAGACGTTCCACTTCAAAACTTCTCATTTCCTGTTCCTTACTCCAACCATTTTTCAGCTATTTTTGGTAACAGGGCATCTGATCCAATGATTTAACCATTAACAGTAGTTAACTAGTAAATTAATCCAGTGATTTAACTGTTAACAGTAGTAATGTAGAAAATAGAATATAAAGCAAGTTTGAACTTAATTTTTTTGCAGTTTTGAAATGGTATTCTTCAAAACAAGCCCTGTTTATAAGCAATGTTTAAGCCAGACCTTTTTTTTTAAACAACCATAATAAATTAGATCAATAATATTATTGTAACACTTTAAAATAAGGTCTCATTTGTTAACATTAGTTAATGCATTAGCTAACATGGACGGTTAATACATTGTAAAAATAATTAGTGTTTTTTTGTTTTATTACATGTTTATTGCATCATTGTTCATGTATTAATTAATATTAATAGACTTACATTTTTTAATTCAAGTTTGTGTATTAGTAAATGTTGAAATGAACTAACGAAGATTAATAAATGCTGTAGAAATACTGTACAAGTACTAATGTAGTTAACTAATGAAAACGTATCAATTGTTACCAATATAATTGTATTAACCTTTTGACACACTACTGCAGAAAAATGCTAGTAATGAACACAAAATAAACTGAATCTTGGCAAACTTGAGCACAACCAACAGTAATAGGCATGTGCAAAACTACATTTCACCATTGGACTGATTAATCTTAAGGTCCGAAGCAGGCCATGTATAATTAGCTTGGTTATGGATTCACCTGACCATCATGGGACACGTTTCTGCATTTACATAAGATGCGTTCTTGCGTTCAAAAACAACTGGGTTGTTGGAATGCATTTTTTTAAAACTGGCCTATTTTTGAGACAGCGTCTTAAAACGTGCAAAAAACAGCATGAAAGCCATGGTTTCATGGTCTCGTACCATCGGGCCTCTTCTGCTCCGCCTCTCCAGCCACTCGCTCTTCCAGGTGGGCATACAGGTGGCCTTCAGCTTCTCTCGGATCAAACGCTCCTCCGGCCGGTCCTCCATCTTCTGCAGCCCGCGCAGAGTCTCCTTGCTCTCCATGTCCCGGCTGCAGAAAGACAAGAAATTATGATCAGAAATCCGAGTGTTAAAAAGCTGGTGTGTGACCTAATATTTCATTATATTTATCCCTTTCCAGAGTATTCAACAGATATTTCCCAGCAAGCAGCACAGACACTAGTGGTTGACCATTATGGACATTTTGATGGCCAATGCTGATACTGTAGAGAGCAAGGTGGCCGAAGGCTAATACACATGTGATTTCACACCATTTATGAAGTATTTTAAAACTATTTAAAATGTAAATAACACATGCTATTAAATGTATATTTATTTTACATAATATATACTAAATTAGAAAAACTATTTGGGGGGGGGGGGGGGGGAAGAGCAGCAAAAAGGCAGTGTTGCTCACCTCACTTTCACAGTTTGTTTAGCATTTCTGTCTAATAACTTATTAGACACAACTGATAAACTAATGACACAAAGTAAACTAATGAAGTTGGAGAATGCCTGTGCGTCTGCTGGTCAAACTTAAAAGGCCCAACACTTATCAGCTGATGTGATCATTAAAAATGCTAAATATCAGCCGACTACTAAAGCGTATAAAACGCATCTTGATGTATTTCTCTTGTAGTCCTAGCAAAGCTTACACAGGATTTGCACACTGCACAGTCACATTCACATGTAAAAGCGTTGTTTGTTTGCAGTCAAAGTTGAATGTGATGAGACAGAGACTGGTTACAACAAAATTAGAAGTTAATAAGCCAACAACACTGGCTTCACTGGCTGTCTGCAGCAGTGAATGTATTCATTTAACACACTTTTATCCAAAGCGACTTACAAAAGAGGAACAACACATGCAATTTATCATATGTAGTCAGAAACGCAAGGCACGAATGAATGACTCTTAAAAAGACGGTTCTTTTAATCAATTGGTCAGGAAAAAGTCTGAGATGCTGTGATGCGATTGGTCCGTTGGTTAGTCCAGTTTTCCAAATCACATCCATTGTTGTGGCAAAGTCACATTGAGTTTTTTGTTGCGCATCGAGGGATTAATTCGGTAAATGTTTTCTTATAAGATCTACCACAATTTAGCACATACCTTTTTTTATGTGCATTTTTAGAATTTATCCACATCTTGAGATCCCAATATGTGCATAAAAATAGCTGGATTGAAACAGCTAATGGTAACTGAATTAATCTCACTGACTAACCGATGGGCGTAAACCAGACGAAAATACAATTTAGTTTTCAAAATAATTTACAATTGACACATTGCATCGATACATCATATCATTAGTCACTTGACTGATAAATTGATCCATACGCAACACATGTATAGTTACACCCCTGCTAAAAGATTGCATGTTGGTGTAACAAAGTGAGGTGAAACAAATATGCAGAAAAGAGTTGTTGTAATAAATGGTTCTAAATCTAAAGATTTCACGTTACAAAAAAGTTTTTTTGTGGTATATAGTGAATGGAGGAAACACCGCATCAAGAACTACGTTATCTACAACTTACCAGCCATGCTTCAATTTACACAAGATGAAAATCACAACTGAGAGTCTCATTAAACATCATTAAAGTGAATGGTGGAAAAGCCCCTGAACCACCCGACAGAGACAGACATAGGCCGAGATTACGATTGAGAAAGACAGACAGAAAGAGTCTAAGCACCCGTTTGACGCTGCATGTCCATGTGTGGCGGCAGGATGGGGAAGGAGCATCTCGATCTGTAATGAGCAGCAGGATCACTGGTGTCCCTTCACCTCTTTCGGGCTCCTCAACAAGAAGCAGCGAGCGCTGCATAACAATAACAACCCTGGACAGGAAAGCCAGACTTCCTGTGCTCCCGCAGTCACATCAAATGAGGAAGTGCAATGACGTCAAAAACAGCTACTCTTTTGCAGAAGCATTATCTGCTGACCAACTGATTGTTAGTGCTTTAGCAAAAACTAAAATTACAAAATGTAACATTACCAGTTTTTCCTTAGTGTCACTAATGCAGAATCCAAACTCTAAATATGGTCTAAATATTGACAATAAGATTAGCTGCGATAAAATGTTGCTTATGGTTTATTATGTATATAGTGAAAATTGACAGTATTCAGCTGGAAGAGCAGAAATATGAAAACAAAAATGCTTGTGTTTTCACTGGACTGGCCAGCTGGTCAATTAACGGTCGTTAATAATAGAGGATGGGCAAGGGACGGGTTCAAAAGTGACACTAATGATCAACCGTGTAAACTAAACGAGTGGCCAAACTTTCGGCGATTCTTACAGTTGCAACACAAATGCACAAGGTGACTTTCACTTTTTCCCCGTTTCAAACTGCTAGATGCAACTGAATATAAAAGCGTGCAGAATCTCGACGTCTGAGCCTAACTGTTTAAACTTGACTTGATGTATTAAAACACGGCCAGCCGTGGTTTCAAAACAGAATGTCAAGCCAACAGGACGATAATAGCGGTGTTAAAGATAATTGTGGTAATCTGCAGAAAGGGCTTCGAGACGCTTTGAGTTTTTTTCCCCCATTAAGTTCACACGATGACAAAACATGATGCCTCATGTTTTGAGTTTTGTAACAGGGCTTAACAAGAAAATGGAAGGGGAAAATATGTCAATACGTAAATTAAAAGAATAACTTGGCCCCTCTCACCAGCACTTTTTAAAAAAATCCATCCATCCATCTATCCATCTCCGTCTGTCTGTCATAACTATAATCTCTCAGCATAGGTTTACCAGTATGTAATTAACTAAGGCTGTGAATCGATTACATTTGAGTAATTACTCACACAGGCTCCTGTGATTAAATTTCACAACATTAAAAATTATTCAAAAATATTGACACTGAACACCCAAATTAATATTAAATGAAGTAAGGCAATATATTTTAAATAACCAATGCTAGTATTACCAATACATCAAGTAGCACTTTATTTTAAAGTCCTGTTCCCCATGTATATACTATGTTCCTTACTGTAATAATGACACTAACTGGGTAATAACTAGGTACTAATCCTGACCTGAACCAACCCCTAAACCTAACTTTAACCACCTTATTACCTTATTAACCAGTAATTTCTTAGTTAAGTACACTGCAAGTACACATCCTGCAAAATAAAGTGCAACCAATATATCGATTAAACAGTATTTTTAGCCATTAAACATTATATTTGAAAGCCATCATTAACATTTTATAAGCCTAACTGCACATTTTCAGATTGTCATTTACTATCAACAATTACAGGACATGAACCATAACTTTTATTTAAACAAACCACAACACATATAATAATGCCTACATAAATTAAATGTCATTTAGTTTGGATTTATTTAGCATCAGTAATAATAAAATGACAGAAATTAACTATTTTTCCCAGCCCTAATTTTATTAAAACATTAATAAATAATATTATATTATAATAATATATAACATTTAATTATAATAATAATCATAATAAAAGGCTTGAAAATTGGTACCCCTAGTTCAGAGATTGCAGTTTTCATTCTTTGTATAATACTGTTATTATTTTCCTTGATTACTTTAAATATTCAAATAAACATTCTCAAACTCTAATGCTATCATCAATTACATAAAACCCTTCAAGCATCACACTTCATTTGTATCCTTGTTCTAACAGGTTTATTTGTACCATTCATTCCAATGCGTTCCTTTGTTTGCTATAACTTACATGCCATTATTGCAATTTCATTAGTTAATATTTACATTACCATTAATCTTTTAAAAGAAGTATGCGTGTTCATTAGCATGTGGTAACAGCACTGGTCTGCTCAATAATGAAATGTGAATGCAAAATGAGGAATTGATCTTGTTGCTCAAGAAAGTTTTGATAAATGTTCAAACTGCAGACGGTGTCAAGTTTTCCTTTGTATGGACACATTGCTTGTGCTGACATAAACACTAATTCTCACACTAAATGTTCTGGATGAGAACTGTGCGGCTTTAACGTAACCGCAAACGGCAACACTGTAAGCGTGCAAGTACACAACAGAGTACCTCACTCCCACACTAGGAAAAAGGAGCTCTCACGAGCCTGAGCCAACCACAACGAAACCGGATAGCAGGAATTCACCATCTTTACTTTGAATGGGAAAGTCGGTGGTGGCCAACCCCTGCCTCTCAGATAACAGCTATCCCACAGTGCCATGGGGCAGGAACAAAGAGGCATTGTGGGCCATGCAGGTGGGATGTGGAAGAGCCAGCGGCTGGGAATCCATTTCAAGCCTCCACGTAAGCCTAGACTGCAGGCCTGTAGCTGTGCACACCCTTTCTCATGGGCCGCGGTGCTCTCAGCGCTCGGGTTACTGCCAACACAATGACTGCGTCTCTGCTGGAGGGGCCGAGTGCTCAGATGTTAAATCAAGACTCCAAATATCCACTGAACTAACCAGCACTCAAGCACAGGTATCTAAACAAGCCACAAACTAACCTTTCTACAAAAAGCAAAAATAACTGCTAAACCGTGATGGCAGGCGAGCTTTGACCATCACACAACTTAAAGCAAAGCCTTTGTTTAGACTCCAGCTTGGCAGAGTCTGGACATTCAGCATCATGAGGAACATCCTGGGAGGATTTCTTTAAACAGCATTCAATGAGCTCAGATGATGGAGACTTGTTGGCGGGCTGTGTTCTACTTCAGGGATGGGAAACCCTGATACAAACTCTCCTGCCTGTAGCTTTCAGGGTTCCTATAGTTTCAATTTCAAAATATTAAATTACAAAATTCCATACTTTTCCAGACTCAAATTTCCAAACCTTTCTGTAGATTTTCAGACAATATTTAACATAAAGGGTTCATTCAGCATTCAGTCACAAGTTTCAGGTGAGCATGGATGTACATAAATTAATAGAGATCTATTTGGGTACTACCTCTAATATCAAGGCCTAATTTGCAATTTAACTCTGTGGCGGCAAAGAAATCATGACACAAAATGGGCTGATGACACAATACGGCTGTGTGCATAGTCCTATTTGCCAAGTTCAAGGGTCTATAAAAAAGACTGGTACTACAAAAGTGTTAAACATTTGGCTTTCGTTAGGGCAGTACGTCATATTTCAAGGCCTTAGGTCTGCTTTAAACACAGTCTGTGGCAGCCAAGAAACCACACGGTAAAATGGGCTGATGGTGCAATAGGTGGCTAAGTGTGTACTGTCCTATATACTAAGTTTAATGGTTTCTCGAGCGCAAAACCCAAAACGCTTATAACCAGCACTTTTGCTAAATTAATATTCATTTCATTTATTCAGTCAGTTGTGTTTGAAGATCGCTAAAGAATCAGTAAACAGCTACCAAGATAAAGCACTTCTTATTAATGAAATTCTTAATTTTCTATTATAGAAAACTAAATTGGGGTAATAGTCTGGAAATGCAAATATTTTTCCAAACTGCGTAGGAACCCCGATTTCTAATACAGGGCATATACAGGAATCATGGAGTTAAATGTAACACCTTTTAAGGCCTTTTTTTAAGACTCTTTCCATACAATAAGACCTCATCGCAACTTCAAGTTTTAACCGGTTACATCAGCGACACTTTAACTTATCTTACTATATATTGATTGAAAGATATAGCACAACTAAACAGTCTTAGTTTGTGACAACTCCTTATCAATGCAACATAAAACGAAGCACAAGAGAATGGTTGGTAAGTAGAGACTGTGGTGTTAGAGACCTGCATTTTGCATCGCATAGTGGCTTTGTGGCTAGCACTTAGCATGTGGGACCGGACAGTGTTGATCCCCATCGAGGCTACGCTAATCGCCTTCCAACACACAGAGTAGTAGCTACGCCTCACGGTTATTCCCAGAGACGGCCCTCAGCCATGGTTCCAACTCCTTATCCTCCAACCATTAGCACGAAAACTTGCATTTCCCCATTAGTCAACGATGTTGTTTAACAACCGGCATAAAGGGACCTTCGCTATCAGGGCACAAGCTAAACATTTAGGAGAACACCTAAACTCAAGCTGCAGCGCAGTTATTCCCATTTCCCCAATTGACAAATGCCTTACAATTTCTTTTAACCTTGCAGGGCTCCAGATTAACATTTGCCTAAATAATAATTCAAAAGCAAAACATTCGAAAATATATATTAGGAAGTGGAACTGTCAGCCACCTACTGGTTAAAATGGCAATTACATTTTTTTTGGTCTTTTTTATTTTTAAGTAAGTGTGAGTTTTCCTACACCTTGAAACTTTTAGTTTTATAAACGGAGATAATCTTTGAAGGATGAAAAAAAATAATATTTTGGTCACCACAAATAAAAAATATGATAATATTAACGTTTTGAATGGCTGGAAAAAGATGTTGATTAGCTTTTTCAGGTGTTTGATAAGGGTTGGAGCTAAACTACAGGACAGTGGCTCTCCAGAACTGAAGTTGCCCATCCGTGTTCTACTTACCGAATATGCCTACCTTTTATTTAAAGGAAAATAATGCAAAAAAAGGCATTTTCAAATGGATAACACAAGGAATATTTCTTCACCGCTCAAAAGAGATAGAGAAGAAAAGCATGCACACATTTGAAATGGTCCGTTATTATGGCAGCAATTATATACATTAAAAATATAAATCAAGCAGCTTTGTTTACCTCATGTAAATAATAGGCTGTATTAACTTATTTCTGCTAATTTCCACCTTTTTTAAAATGACATCCGTCCTTTTGACAGAAAAACATTTTACTTATAGTGTGTCTATCTTCCTATTTAAATAATGAAATAATGAATAGGATATTATTTTCCTATTATTAAAGTAAATATAAATTCATTCTTATTATTCCAAGCATATGACATTTAATTTACAGCAGACAATCATGCGACTGACCATGTGAGCCGGGTTCGTAGAATCAAAAACTAGCTCCTCCACCAGGAATAAATCGATAGCCGAATGCATGAGTTTCAACATTGCAAATGTATTTTTATGGACGTCCGACATAAGAAACAATGAGAACACTTTAATGTGTGGTGACAGATCGCTATAGCGCTCAGATCAAGCAAAGCGGAACCGATAATCTCTTCTGCTTTACTACTAGTTACAGCATAAACATGAACGAACGTCAGAAGGATTGTTGAAAGATACTGTACAACTTACTGAAATTAATCATGTCTAATGTAATCGCTCAGTATTTCAACCGACGTCAATAAAAGAGTTTATAAAACAATGTCACAACGTCACACTGACCTCAGAAAAGCCATTTAGTAACCATAAACTCAATAGTCAGCTAGAAAAATTAATGAGATGGAACATTTATTTTAATATAGTGTGTTAATATTTTGATAAATATTTGCACTATACTTCATATTCATTATATTTGTACATAACCTTGTTCTTTAATGTGTTATCTATGTTTGAATATATCCATCATGAAATCAAATAGAAATAGACTTGCCAAATGTGTCAATGCCCAACAATAAAATGCTTAAAAAGTGGCTACATTATCAAATGTCTTGTAAAGTTTAAAATCACATGATTTTATCACATTGCACCACAACACAAACAGGACATTTTTTGGCGGCAACACACTGGACCGACTGCAGGAAGCCTTGGAAAATACATTTTTGTTTGGTGGCCATTTCTGAAACCACCCACTACTGTCCTGTCAACATCTCTAACAACCATGTTTAAGGAACTAGGACAAGCATGAAGTATTAGTGTCTACTGCTATAGTGAAGTTAATCAGGTTTCCTTGCCTTTAAGCATGACAGGGGCGTTACAGAGACCAAACTTTGTCACGCTCGTCCACCAGGTTCCGGCTGTAATGTGAACTAGCACATGCAAAGAGTTGCTAACTGCCACTGTACTGAGCGTTACCACGATATCATCACACTCAGTTACAGTCGAACTGGGTCACACTGTGAAACTAGGAGTGCTTTCAATCATTGCACAAACAGGCTTACCGTACACCTGAGAGCAGGGGAGAAAACCCCCCCGGGTGGAAAAGCTCACAAAATGACAGCTCTTCTATTATGTTTTGTTTCACAAAAAATATATCATCTAGGAAACGTAATATACCTGTGATCATACTGGTACCAGCCATAACAAGATATTGTTCAAAGAGGTTATGTGATAATATTTTAAAAGCTCAGTATTTTGATTATTGGTGTAATAGAAGGGGTTAACTTGCTTTAAATGTTCAAAAAACATAATTGCTGCTCCTCTATTCCCGGTCTTTCTGAAACGTGCCGATTTCTACAAAGCCTCTCCTTCTGAAAAGCTCAGTGTGCTATGATTGGCCAACTGAGCGAGTGTGTTGAAACCTCATCTTTCTTTGCGTTGCCTTTGGGCGGGCATTATGCTAATATTTCACACTGATGTGGACGATTGAGGAAGTAATATCTGGACTTGGATCAAAGTGTTTCTCTGCTAGATAGAATGATATGAGCTTTGTAACTTTGCAGAACTTAAAACATGCACAGATACATTACACACTAAAGGAAAACATTAAAAAGCATCATATGACCCCTTCAAGCATGAATAGTCTGATTTGGTCATTTTGCACCAAAATTAAAATCCTTGGCTCTAAAACAAAACCTCAAAATCTAGAATTTTGTTTTTCTTTGGAGTAAGTGCTTAAGCTTATTCTTCAGTTGGCCTTATTCCAAGAACATCTAGGTTCTAACAACTGGTAATACTGTATCATTTTAATACACACTAAAACGGCAAATTCAAAAGAACTTTAATAGTGCATAAAATAGGCTCTCCTGGAAACACTCCTCCGTATTAACAAACGCATGTTAAAACTCAGATCTGATAGTTAAACGTGTGTATTTTTAATGGTTTCCAAACATTCATAAACATGCCGCATGTGCCCGCTCATTCATACACATGATCCCCGCCTATGTGATTAACAGGTACAGGAGTCCCTTCTCAGGTTTGACACCAAGGTACTGCATAAATGCAAAAGAGATTGATTGGCCATATGCCTAAAAATGATTACAAATATTCAAACAAATACTAATGGTTATGAGAATAATAGTAATCAATAATAAAAGGTATAAAAACTGACTACGCTGCTGTTTTCAATCATTTGTTTATCAATGACACTTTTCACATTTAATTAAACAAGTGGTTTGGGACATATCGAACAGCTCTTCCAATTAATTTAAATAGCCCAATAGCATTTTGTTTGCATCACAGCTGGTGAGCTTGGCACAGCCGTGTTTTCCTCATAATCTCGAACCATTTCTACTCCTAATCTCCTCCATATCGCTTTAAAATATAGCATTCTGAGCAGAATTTAAATGGGTCCGAGACTTTTACTGGTCTGTGCCGGCTTGCGCATATGATCCGCTCTGTGCTATTGTATCTCTGAACCAGAGCAGACGGTGTGAGTGCTACGATGGTTTCCGTGGCAATAACATGAAACCAAATTTAATTCGCACAATCGTTCCATATATATAGTGCACTATGTG
The DNA here is from genome assembly GCF_949357685.1 of Gobio gobio. NCBI lineage: Eukaryota > Metazoa > Chordata > Actinopteri > Cypriniformes > Gobionidae > Gobio > Gobio gobio. The sequence continues at coordinate 26,586,424 of NC_137118.1, read as the reverse complement.
CCATTCAACATGTAGAAAATAGTAAATGTGTGAACAAGTGACCACTTTTAGCCGCTGCTTTAGCATCTATTAAAAATGTAGGGGACGGGACGCTTCAGATTCAAGAAAGTTTTTGATTAGATAGAAAATCTGCATGTCTTCAAAATCATTGATCCATATTGGCAGAAATGAGAGACTAAGTTTTAAATGCTGAAATGTGATTTTTTTTGGAGCACACTATCTTATAGATAACCTTAAGGCTAACATTCATACTAGAAGCCAATTTTGATTTCAGGATACACAAAGCACAAAAGGCTCATTATCCATTTAGAAAGGACAGCTGGTAATTTAGTAACAGAAGCTTCTCTGCATTTTACCATACAGGCTGGTTTAAACTGTAAATTTATGCTATTTTTTACAGTCAACAAATCATCCAACAGTAGCCAGCTTTTACAAATGCAATTCAAATGGTCATTTCATACCCACTGCTTTTTCCCTCCATATGAAAACTACTCTAATTGGATGCTAAAATAACAGTTTCACCTTTTGTTTTAGCCAAGATTTCTGGCCTGTGTTTTCTTTCAGCTGAAAAGTAAAAATGGCATTTTGAGGAGAGATAAATGTTTGTGCATCTGTATATTAGACTAATGTTCCATTTAAATAGTACAATCTTTGCAACCTGGTATAGAAAAATACTAATACATTTTTTCCCCTACTGTACAATACTGACATTTATGCATGTAGCAGACACTTATCCAAACCAAAGCAACTTACATCATATTAGATACACATTTCCTCAGTTCATGCATTTCCTGAAAATTGAACCCATGATCTTGGCACTGCTAGCAGCATGCTCGGCTGTTTGTCTGTAGTTAATGGTGCGTGACCCAAGCATGAGCGCACTTTCTCAGTATGCATTTTCACATGACCAGGTTTCTGTGTCAAGTGCTTTAACAAAGTGCTCATGCTGTTCAGTTGTTCACGGAACTTCATATTTTTGTAATATTTAATATTATGATATTGTATCTGTAAGTGCTAAAAAAAAAAAAAAAATCCAAGTAATGTGAAAATGTTCCTTTTGCAGAACAGCCTGAACTGATTTGCATGTTTGATGTATGCATGTAATGTTACTGTAAAAAAGAAATAAAAAGAAAGAAAAAAAAGATTACTAATGGGATTACTGAAAAATTAAGTGTTCCCTTAAAATACATTATAAAAAAATATTATAATAACCCATGTTCAGAGGAGGGAATGCATGTTACGTTATACCTCACACTTTTTACACAATTTAAAGGTGCTGTATGTAAGTTTTTGACTGTACCAAAGCATAAAAATACCATAATATATTTTCAGATATTTAGGAAACTGATTTTGCATACTAATTTCTCTGAAAAACAATGCTACAGCCAGTTATTCTGCTTTGAAATGTGTCGGAATATCTGTTTTGTTTTGGTCTGTGCAATACCGCGCATTGCCAATTTACCCAATAGCATTTCAACATCACAGCTTGCCATTTGGCGGAAAACACAGCATTAGGGATGAAACAGTATATAAATTTCACATTACGATTATAGTGACCCAAATTATCACGGTTATCAATATTATCACGGTTTTGTTCAAATGAGATGAAAATGTTCAAAAAGAACAGATGCACGCACTTAAAACATTTCAACAAGTTTTAGATTTGAAAATCAACAAACAACAAATAAATCAAGCAGCTCTATGACAGTTTATTTTATTAAATATCAAAAGGTGTGCATCATACCTGACACCTAGATGAACACTTTACAGTCAGTTTTATGACTAAGTCAATCTCTTCAAATGCTATTGAAGTTAGAAACGTGTATACCAATATATGTAACTTTAGAGACGGTCCCTAAATTCGTGAATCTCGAACGTCAAGCCAACATTATGCCAATCATATCAGATGCGCTGTGGTTCTGCGGTTTGTTTGAAACTATTTTTGCTGCTGAAAAAGAACAGAAACAGTCAACAACTGTATGATGAATGAATCTCTTGCATACATCGCACGGTCATCTCTGCTTTGAGTGCAGATTGCAGTGAGTGAGCGGCGCGCACTCTGAACAAAACTCCGGCTAATCTGAACACCTCTGATTATTAGACATTGCATTTAGGGATGCACCGATATGAACATTTTGGCCGATACCGATAACCGATAATTCTTAATATTTGAAAGCCGATAACCGATATATTGGCCGATAAATCTAAATACAAATTTTAATCAACTCTGAGAGCCTGATTACAAAAACAAAAGGCTCACCATTAAAAGCCATGTCCCAAACACTTCAACATAAATCAAACCTATACACTACAGTAGCCTATTTGAACCAGTGTGAGATTCCTTACCTTTTCAAATTAATTTTACACTCCTTTTTTTTTAACACTTTACAATAAGGTTTAATGTTTGTTAGTATTAGTTAACCAACAATGAATGAACAATACTTCAACAGGATTTATTAATTTTAGTTCATGTTAATCTCAACATATTCAGACCCAAAGTTGTGTCTTTTAACATTAGGTATGAACTGTGAATGGACTGTTACAAAACACAAACATTTTATTACTAAAAGAAACAAAGGTTATTGCTCTCTGTTTGTTCATGATAGTTAATGCATTAATAAAATGAGACCTTATTTGTAAAATGTTACCAAAAATTATATTGTCTAAAAAATAAAAATAATATACCTAAATAACGCAAACAAGTAATTGAACAGCATTACTTAGGCTGCATAATAAAGAATCAGAATGCAAGTGCATGAAATAACCTCCGCACAGACGATAAAGAAATGGTTTTAATCAAACCATATTGTTGATGGAAATGATACGAGAACAATAAAAGTGCTAATTATAAAAAATAATGCTTCTGTGTTTTTGAAAAAAAAATATGTTTAATATTACAGTAATAGTAAACATCTGTAATATTAGTCTAGTCTATTAGGAATAATGTTGCTGTTTGAGAGCGCGCTGAAGCTGGAGAGAATGAACGAACAACCATAAACTGAAGCGCTTAGAAGTTTAATTAACAACTAAACGCATCATATATGAGAACAATCAGATATTTATACAAAATAAATATAATATTACAACTTATATTAGCACAAAATCACGCATAGGTGAAGGGTTATAACTCCTGTGGATGCTCTTCCCCTGTTTGAGAGCGTGCTGAAACTTAAGATGATCACCGGTACAGTGAAGCACTGCGGGTTATTGACTTAACGAAACACATCCTATATGACTTTAATCAGATGTTTATACTACAAAAACATAATATTACGACTTACATATGCTTAAAATGACGCGAATGCACAAGAGAACTTGACTGTGCTGGTCAGAATGCGTTGTTGACGCTTCCCACAACAGCGCGCTGAAAAACAACTAAACCCAGAGAATTCACTACGTTTTATAACAGAAATATTCTCATTGCAGTGTTATGTATAGGACAGTCCCAGTAGTTATTAATGCTGTGCATTTCTGTTTGAAATGCGCGCGCCGGTACAATGAAGTGCTTTACTGCATCGTTAATTAACTCAACCAAACGCATCCTATATGGGATTATATACACAAAATAATAAATATAATATTACAACTTACAATGGCACAAAAGGCTGTGAATGCACAAGCAAACTTGACTGTGCTCGTCATGAAGGTGTAACTCCGTGGGCGCGCGCTGAAGCTAAAGACCGGTACAATGAAGTGCTTTACTGCAACGTTTATTAACTCAACCAAACGCATCCTATATGATATTACATACACAGAATAATAATAAATATAATATTACAACTTACAATGGCACAAAAGGCTGTGAATGCACAAGCGAACTTGACTGTGCTCGTCATGAAGGTGCAACTCCGTGGGCGCGCTCTTCCCTCAACAAACGCGCTGAAACACAACGCTCTTTTACAGCCTATTCTATTCTCATTATCATTTTATGTAGATTATAGAAGACTTGCGCTGCACATGTTGCACATAACTGTATTTTCCTTTTCGAAGTGATTCCAAACATATTTAGAGCAATTCAAACCCATCATGGTGGACAGCGCGTCCGTCTCAGCTGAAGGAAATAATACATTATCTATCGGCTTGACTATATCGGTCAAATTTTCTTATTGGACCAATAACGATAACATCAAAAATAATCATTTATCGGCCGATAACGATATGTTGCCGATATATCGTGCATCCCTAATTGCATTCATAAACTCTAGGGGTGCACCGAAATTTCGGCCGCCGAAAATGGCGTTATCGGTTTCGGGCCGAAATAAAAAAAAACAGCTGAAAACGTAAACCTTAAATGAATGTCACCCGCCCCTCCCATCCGTGTGCAAGTGCTTAGGTTTCACTCACGGTCGAGCTGTTATCACGCGACGCGTCTACCTATCAAAGATTAAGCATGTCAGCGGTATGAGAACAAATAGAGACGGATCAGCTGAACTACCCATTGCCAGAAGCGACAACCCCTTGACTACTGGCGCGCGAACGAAGGCCGCTTTCCATTGCTTGCGCGGATTGCACACAGGTATTTATCTGCCCCAAGCAGTGTTGCCCAGTCTGTGGTTTCCCCGTGGGATGTTTTTCCATGTCCGCTGGTTGAAGCAACCCCAGAGAACAGTGACAGACAGTGAGAGACTATTCAGTGCACCATCTCATGTTCTTAATGAGAACCATTCTGTGATTTTGTGTGCAGTTATTCAGATAATTGTGGATCTTTTTTTGCACAACTGTTAAAAAACTATTTTATTTGACTGAACATAAAACTTGAAGAATAATATTAGGCCTATTTGGTATTATTATTAATATTTATTGTTAAAAATATTTTAGGTTGTGTTATGTAACTTAATAAAAGTTTGATTATTCTATTGGTTCCTGATTTTTTTTAATTTCAGATCCATTAAATTCAAGCAATATATATATATAATTTACCGCAAGTTTTCAAAATTGTTATACTCACACCCGGTTTTCATGATAATTAAATTTTAAGCGATATTACTAACCGTCAGTACATTTTATTGTGGTTTATCGTGAAACCGATAATCGTTTCATCCCTACACAGCATTAGAGTTGTTCCGATTCTGATACTAGTATCGGAAATATCACCGATACCACAACAAATTCTGACATCGGTATCAGCGAGTACTTGAACCCATGTACCGATCCGATACCCTTTTCTTAAACAAGACCTATTTATGACCTAACCACTGCGCGGTTCTTCTTCGCTGCTCAGAATGCATTGCAAACACAGGAAGTTGTGCTGTGTTGCCACAAGCAACCCCTGTTTAGAGCAGCAAAGAAGAAAGGAAAATGCATTAGCAGCTTACTGTCCATGGTTAGCAGTATGTCCGCTGTTTAGCAGTATTTCGTCTCTGTGTGGATGGCGCGTGCACGCACGCGACACTCGAGCTACGTCTCTAAGTAATAATAATACTTCTCTACTAATAATAATAATGCCTAGATGGTTGCTCATTTTTCACTTGTTTTGTTGTAAAGAGATTATTTTAATATTACTGTCAAATGCATGTCAGATAATAAAAATACTGTAATAAATACAGTAGTTCACTGTATGTATTTGTTCATGTTTTATTAAGGGATAAGTCTGAAGCACACCATAAAATAATTCTAGCAATTCATACAGGGCTAGTAGTATATACAGCTGTATATACAGATATACACCCAGGTATCGGATCAGTACTCGGTATCAGCCGATACCCTGAGCCCATGTATCGGAATCGGTATTGGGAAGGGAAAAAGGGTATCGGAACATCTCTACACAGCATATTGCTGCCATGGAAGCCAGCAAACAAACTGGGTCAGAGATCACAGAATCTACCTGACCTAAGCAGCCTCGGCAAGGTCAGCATTAGGGCTGTACAATTAATCGCAAAACAATCGTGATTTGAGCACATGCGATTACTAAACCGCACAAGGCTGCAATTTTATTTATTTAAATTTTAATGCAGAAAACTACAGTTCTCTCACTGCAGCGGACACAGCATGAGATATATGGTGGTGAGTGAAATATGCTATTAATGAATGATATGCACCATGCGTTTGGAGCTTTTATAAGCGCCAAGTTCCTGTACGAACTGAAAAGACAGATCATCAGCGCAACATGGCTGAAGCCCAGTTTATTAGTGGCGCGCGAATCAATGTAGCATACTGTGTGCATGTTCACCAGCGCGCTCCAAAAGGGTGATGAGATTTGCGCGAGCCGTTCCTATCGTGCTAAAGTAAAAAAAAAAAGAAACAAATGTTAGGTAAAGTTAGTTTGACTTAAGCAACAGTAAGTAAGCAATGGTCTCACGGAGGGAAAATTAGTCTACATTAATTAAAGTAGGAATTAATTCTATTAATGCATCTCTGAAGGGAAATGACTACCTTGAGCAAAGAGTCATTATCTTTTCTTCTTCTCTCCGTGTAGAGTGTTTTATAAACTCAGCACTTCTTTGTTTACCGGGGAAACAGGATTTACATTTTCATTCAGCCCGTCTTCGGTTTTTGTTTGTGAAACTCAGACCTCATTTTCATTTGCTGTTGTAATTTTTTTTTGCCAGCTAATACTAATAAGCTAATGCTCAAACCATAGACTGTACCAAAACTACACCCTTGAATAATTCACTTTTATATTGCCACTAATGCCAAAGCAAATTTTTGAAAATTATCTGGAAATATTTCATATTCAGTTTTTTTTACCACCCACTTGCATGATGAATAATTAATTTAAGATCTCACATTTCACAATGAAAAAAATTCCAAAGCAACATATTTAAATTATATTCAGAACTGTAATTCAGTCAAAAATAATCTGTCAACCAATTTTAGAATGCACTGTATTTATTTGTTTTTAATAAAACAAATGTTACTAGTGAACAACAACAACATAAAAACACATTTACTATGCCATGACCACAGATGGTGGTCCAGCAGAACGATGGAGCCATATATGAGTTTAACGGTTTTGAAGTTTATTGATTGTTATAACTGGAGTTTAGGTTAGTTAACCTTAATTTATTTTATGTTGTCTGTTTTAAAGACATTTAAACAGTAGTGTTTATCAAGCAATTAATACTGTTGTTAATAATGTTATTTCATTGTGAAATGTTATGTTATGCACTTCTTGTGCACTGGCATGTTTGAAAAAGTAAAAACAATTGCCAAAAAAAAAAAAAAAAAACCTTCCAATATGGTTATTCTGGCCATATTGGACAGCCCTAGTCAGCATTCATCTAAAAAATCTCTATGATCGGAAGCACATTAAAACATGGATAAAACTCATCAACTTACAGTGTGCGAGTCTCCTCGCCCTCCATTGTCAATAGGGCTGGGCGATATGACCAAAATCTCATATCCCGATAACGATATATATTACAATATAGTACCTTTCCTGTAAATTCAATCAATTAATAGTGTTTATATATATATATATATATATATATAAAATACTATAATATATAGATAGACAGACCACATGGAAAGGACTATTTATGTTTTTACATTTTAAAGTATATACTAAAAATGTACTGATTCATATGTTATAATTTTTCTCCCTTTATTTAGAAGTGTTTGTCATTGAATCATTCATTTAAGAGATTTGTTCACAAATGCAGATTCATCAAATAACGAAACAAGTCGTGATGAATGAGACATTGACTCACTTCTCATCTTCGCGAGTCTCTTTTATATGGAAAATAAAGTATCGAAAAGTAATCGAAACCGAAACTCAGAACCTCTAACCGACAATTTTCCCATTTAGGTTGTTTTGACTTTTAATCCTGTTAATACGGTCCCCTTAAAAAAATACTACGTGTGTGTAGTCACATGACTCCGCCCCTCCCAGTCAGCGGTACGGAAGCAACACGGACTGGCGAACTCAAACATCGAGTCAACACACGCAGACAGCGTCCTAACGAAAGTGTCTCAATTGTATGCATTTAAAGGCTTGCCAGTTCGAACATTCAAGTGATTTTACGCTATTCAAAAACATCAATATGGAAAACATGGCACTTAAGTGCCCGCAAGCCGTTTTCTGTGACACAGAGAGCCAAGCCGAGCCGCACATTGTCAGCCCTATTTTAGAAGCACTTTATTGTAATGTTTGAATTTTAAACCTTTTTTATTTTGTTTTGTTTTATAGCCTGAAGAAGAAGAGCAGTAAACAAGACATGGATAAACATGATTTTTTTTAAAAATGTCACTAAGCTAGTCTTTTTTCAGCCAATTAACCAACTAATTAAATCCATAGATTTATCAGATCAAAACAGTTGTTGGCTGCAGAGGTGCATTCAGACAGTCAAGCTGAACACGAGCGAGGAACCCTGGTTTTATTTTTGGAAGTCATCCGAGATGTCAACCTTATAATAAATTATATCCTAATATAGAATGGACAAAGAGCGAGATCAGCACTATATATGCAGGTTTGTGCTGGTGGAGACAGTGACTAGTGCAAATAATCCTGCACCAGAAAAATTCAAACATTGTTGAATATAATAATCAGTGAAAATACTATTTGGTACACTTCTATCATTTGTAAATATTACAGACTAGCATACAGAGGTGAAACAAGCAGACATGTCAAAGCAAACTCCTCCATCAGCCTTAAACTGTCTGGAAATGCCCAAACAGAAGGTGTTTTGTGTATGAAGGCACCTCATTATGAACCTGCTTTCACACAAGCTTTTAAGGCACCAGCTTTAGAGAGAAAAATGCTGGAATACACTACACAACTTTTGCCCCGATTTGAAAACTGGAGTACTGGACTCATCCACGCTAGTTGCAAAAAGAAAACTGTGTAGTATATACTGGGCACACAGATTTATTTTAGACTATAATTCATCCATTCAAAGGATATCTAACACATCTGATATTTTGAGCCAGTTGTAGAACATGATAGTGTACGACTTGCCTTTTAACTGCAACTCACCTCCAACTCCCGCTGGGATCTGTACAGGCCATATTGACTGCGTCTACCCACACAAGACCACATCCAAATGTGCTTGGCTCATTTTTTTGCAACTCAGAACACAGAGTCGCAACAACTACAGCCGTCAGCTCCTGTACATCCATGTTTTGTTTTCATCCGTCATGCATCTCCTAGCAACCAAGGCGCATGCTTCTTTGGGAGTTTATGACGTTTCTCAGATATTTAGTGTATTATTGAATTCCCAGTTTTTTGTAACCATTTACAAAGTCAGCAGGTGTATAATGCCTAGTATTTTAAAATCTAAACAGATTAAGAATAGACTATGAAACAGCCTTCAGCGACAATTTCTCTCTAGAACAATGATAGGTACATTTCAAAAAAATAAATAGGACATTCTTTAAGATGTCATTAAATTACAAACATAGCAAAGAATGCAAAGTTCTGCTGTTGTACAGTACAACAGCACACATCACAAATAACAAAAGAACAGAACATTTAATTGGCAACAAGTAAAGCGACTAACTAATTTTGTTTTATAGGCTTAAAGGGGCTATATGCGTTTTTCTGAAATTTAAACTCGCGACTGACACCTGTGGCCAAAAAAATAGAACTGCTCTTATTTTCTGCTCGCTCTCGCAGCGGTGGTGACGTCACATCCGCAGACAGTGCGGGAAAAATCCGACCCGACAGAAAATAGGAAAAATAGGATACAGGCTTATAGGTGCACCCACTGTGAGTGGACAAGGTGTCAGTATGTATGTATGAGTCATAAATGGTAAAATAAAAAGGCTATTGTTACGTTTATTTGGAGGAAAAAGTTGCATATAGCCCCTTTAAGTTCACCCAAAAGTGAAAATTACCCCATGATTTACTCACCCTCAGGCCAGGTGTATTTGACATTCTTCTTTCAGACGAATACAATCAGAGTTATATAAAAAAAAATATCCTGGCTCTTCCAAGCTTTATAATGTCAGTGAATGGAAGCCCAAAATAGGAAGCCCAAAAAGGTGCATCCATCCATTATAAAAGTAATCCACACGGCTCCGGGTGGTTAATAAAGGCCTTCTGAAGCGAATAGGAAATATATCCATATTTAACACATTATAAAGTAAAATATCTAGCTTCCAGTGGACCGCCTTCCATATTCAACTTACAGAAAAAGCGTAACTGGTGCGACGATGACATGAGACTTAGCGTAAGCGCTTTGAATTGCAAGAGCTGTTACAAATTCTTCGTAAGTTGAAAACGGAATGCCATATACATCTAGGATGTTTAATTTTTGGGTGAATTAGGTCAATTCACACCGCACGGACAAATGGCAACAAACACCAAAACAAGTTGGCCGTTGGATTTAGAGTTTTATGAAAAATAACTCATGTTTACACTGCCCCAGACAAATGCTGATTGAACATGTTCAGTCGAGTGAAAACAAACCCCAACCAATGCCAACAGACGCCGACAGGGGTAACACACTGATCGGACGAAACCCAACAAACGTGTTTGCTGGTGTTTGTCTGCGCAGTGTGAATTGGACTTTAGTGTCAAAAAAATTTAAACAAAAAGTTGAAGCTTAACCTTCCAACATCATGAACCAAAATATGCAAGCATGAGACAAATCCAACTGAAGTGATGTGGGGGATCTGAAGTGGGTAGTTTATGCAAGAAACCCCTCCAATATCACAAAGAAATTCTACATGAAGGAATAAGCACATGATTTACAGAATGGAGCAGTGACAGTAATGCATTCCAGCAGTGTTTCCCATTAATTATCTAGACTCTGGCGGCCTGTCATAGTCTAATCTGTGCTGCTGGTGATGAGACAGAATTTTTTTTTTAATGCTGGATTACACTTATGTAATTGTGTTTCAACTTACTTGAATTTCTAATGATACAAATGTAAAAAAAATACATCAAAACTTCAAATTAAAAGGTTAAAATATTGACATCTTGCTAAAGATCTGATTTTATATAGTGTGTATTATGTACTTTTTATTATGTACATAAATGGACCAAGGTGAACATATTAAGACCGTTTGTGAACCCCGTTTTGTTTTCAGACAGTAGAATAGAAACTTTTTAAAAAAGTTCAGTAAAAACACATCACTTGTCAACGGCAGCTAGTTGGTCCAGTTTAACAACACCTAGTTTAACCATTGCAGACTTCGAATGCGTGGCTTTTGAAGTCTGCGTCCTGCGTCCTTCATCTCTGCATGTGCGGTGAGTTTAGCGTGCATTTAAGAACATAGTGGACAGACACTAGCTATTATTTTAACATTTGCATAATTTCTAACATATATTAATGGGCATTTCCCTACTGTAGTGTAAAGTAAAATAATATATTTACGAAATATTCATTCATTTATTTTACAGTGCATGTTTTATAATATAAGGCTATTACTGTCATAGGAATAATAATAATATAAAATAATGTTTTATTTTGAGTAAAAACTGAACTAATGACTTAAATGTCATCAATAAATAGCATAATTACCATTTAAATAACTGAAGAATGCATTAAATAAGATATTTGTGGGAATAATGCATATGGGAGTAGGCTTGTTTGTGCTATAAGTGGGAGAGAGACAGCATAAAAAGCATCTTTATGTGCGTGCGTGAGTGTATGAGGGCTGGAACAAACAAACTCTGTGTGACTTAGCAAGAGAACAAAGGTAAAAAAAAAAAAAACTAGGCTGGGAATTATTCACAATATGATACACGCACTGCAAAACAGTCAAAATTCAATACATGCTTTTGTATCACAATATCATAACTGGATTTCGACATAAACTGCAGAAGTACAAGTATGTCTACAATAAGAATGGTTTAGGGTTTCTGTCTCTCTCGCAGCCCAGAGTACAGTAAGAAAAACAGGTCAGAGGTCCGAGTGCTTGCTGTAGAAATCACAGGCGCCAATAAGCAAGCAATAGCGAATCGATTCATAGGTTTTCGATTCAGAAACAATTTTTGCTAATTTCAGAACAATTCGCTTTGATTCACAATGCGATTTGATTGGATTAATGATTCAATCTGTATGTTTAAAGTGCATTCATAGTAATCATAATTATTAAAAGTAGTAGTAGTAGTAGTAGTAGTAGTAGTAGTAGTAGTAGTAGAGCATTTATCCAATTTTTTCACATAAAATATTGTTTAACAAAAAAAAAGGAATTGAAAAAATTTAATTTGATAACACTTAAATAAAAAAATTATCACCACATTGTTTTAATACAAAAATCCAGAAAAAAAAAAGAGAACAAAGAATTAAAAAAAATGTATTAAGGTTTTAGGAATTCAATTGATTAGACATGCTTTTCAATTAAGATTTCATTAAATCATTAAAACAGAAAAAAATATATATAACCAGATTTCATAGGGCCTTAATGTAATTTCTTAGCCTGGATGCCAGCCGAACTTAGCCCCGCCTACAACATTTGAGGTTGAGAAGTTCGGTCTGGACTTGATCGGTTGTGGAGCAACTATGCTCAAACCAGAGCTGTACTGACCAATCAAATTGTCAGGGCGGGCTTAATACGATGATGGACTGATGATCAACAGTAACGTAACATCCACGTCACCAAATAGCACTTTGGTTGAATTCGTTCCAATCCTAAACGAAGAACTTGTTCGTATATGCATTCACCTTTACTATTTTTTCTCAAAAACGATGAGTGTGTTGGTAAGTACTCCGTGTATCCTTACATTCTTTTTACAACACCGGCAAAGATCGTTTACACTCATTTTCTTCTTCTACTTCTTCCAGCGTGCATGCAGTTGAGTTCTGTTGACAACTATGCATCGCTCAACACAAGTCAATTCATTGCTCTGATTGGTTGTATGTCTATCCAATTGAGTGCAGAGGCATTTTCTTTCCTGATTTGGTTGAAACGCACATAAATCACAGCCCAATGGAGCAGTATCAGACTCATATTCTGACTAGAATCTGAGTATGACAACATCAGGCTAGTAATTTCTGTTAAATATTTAATAAATTGTTAAATTATTAAATTGTTGTTAAAAATCAAGATTTCAATTAATTAGACATTTTCGACTACTAAAATTTAAATTTAACCATTCAACTGGAATACAGAAATGAAAACGGAAAAATTAAATATATTTTTTCATTGGCCATACACTTGTCTGTGGTTTTGTTTTTCCTGATTATTAAGTGATTTAAACAGTCCCGTGGCTTATATTTACAATTCTTTTTATTTTAGTAAAGTTGACATTTTAAACCTTTTTCACATTCACAGCATAGCCTAGATTCATGCATTTCCATGTGTTTTTATAGCCTTCAATCTGCACACTGCTCTGGCATGTAACTGGAATGCAGGGAAATTCCTCCCAGCAGACTGCTTCACAGTCACACTACCCAACTGGAGCAGCATGACCCCCACAATCTCCCCACTGGCCCCTCTCTCAGCAGGACTGCCCGACAAACCCCACTCCCACACACACACTGCTGCCCTCTCCACCACACTCCAAGAGCACAACATCAGTCCTTTCGCCGAGTTGCTGGCAGCTACTGAACACGTGCACTCACAAACGAGTCCTGCGGGTGTGTTCGGTGCGCAGGGTAGTTGCTAACAGTGTTTCTAATCACATTCCTGCACCCCCATCATGGGGCACTTGTGTAGCTCCCCCTCCACAGTCACACACACATACACGCACAGCTCCAATGTCAGGATGATTGAGCCGCGAGCTCTGACGGGAGCGCTGGAACTGGAGCACAGACCCTGAAGGGGACAGAGGGGGACAGAGGAAGCCAGGGCGCACGAAACACAGGTGAAGGGCTGTCGAGCATGGACGCATACACACAAGCACTGGATGCGCAATAAAAGCAGCCACGCATTTAGAACACCCAGCAAAACAAAGCGGAACTTTCCATTTAGTCCTGTTAGCATTAGTTAACAACCATCTACAACGTAAATCACTCACAAATTTCACAAGAGCCAACTAAAAATGTCTTTAATTAGCCAATGACTAGTAAATTGTATGATTGTAGTCGCCTGTAATTAAGTGAGATGCCAAAAATATGTTTAGCGCAGTTATCATTTAATTGCTGAGCTTTACGCACCATTGGCCGAGAGTGCCCTCTGAAGCTTTTTCTCACATCCTGACAAATGCTGCATCGTTATGAAAGCAGAGCCAATTTAAAGTGGATGTCTAATGCCATTTCATGCATTCTGACTCATTTACACAGTTAAAGGTCCCATGACATGGATTTTTATTTTATTTTATTGTATAATGTATTCTGAGGTGTACTTAAATTGTTAGTATGATTTTTACATCATAAAATGTCATTATTTTAAAATAAAAGGCATTTTTTCTATACTGATGTTTGCCCTCTGGCTGAATGCCCTGTTTCAAGAGGCGTGTCTGCAGTGAGACTTCAGTAAAAACGCCCACTGTTGTGATTGGTTGACATCTTTGCATTTGAAATGAGCAGAGGGGACGTGGTTTAACGAGGTCTACAAGGCACAAGCCTGCTTCCAGAGAGACGGATGTCACTTCTCATCAGTTCTCAGCACGTCTCAGTTCAGAGAACTGTTGTAGTTACTAGCATATACTTCAGGTTATTAGTTTATTTCTAGTCGGAGGGACTGTCACTCATGTCAGAAAGTTAGTAACTTTAGTAAATTATGGATCAGCGCTGACTCGAGACGCGAACCGTTTAGAACGATTCCGTCCGATTTGGTGAACTGGTTCGACCAGTTCAATAAAAAGAACCGGTTCAAAAGAACGATTCATTCGCGAACCGGACATCAATGGACCAGAGACGGAGCGATTGCTAACAAAGTTATATATTGTAACTACGGAGTTGTGAGAGTGCTGTCAGCGCGAGTTTATTTTGTTTGTATCTGAGAGTTCTGAATAAACACGAGTCCCAGTCACACCGAGCCCGTCTTCCTCCTTATTCTACCAACTTTGTAACACATGTAAATGTACCATTACAGCTGCCGAGATGAACGAGTTACGAGTAAGTGTTGATTATAGCATGATTTTTTGATATTTTCCTATCATATGAAAAGTGTCAGTGACATGCATTGAGTACACAGCGCAAACAAAGACACAACAGCAGTAATCGAATGTAATCCAGTTTACTGTGGGGATAAGCTGGCTAGCCTAGCCCGGATACGTTCACGCTTATCCCCCTTCTGCTTAATCTCGCGCCGTGTATGGCGCCTCCGCTGTGGGCGAGATGCAGTAGTGGGGGTCGGTGATGTTGAAGGCCGACCGGTCAGTTTCCTCCTCTGGGCGGAGGAAAGGGAGGTAACCGTTCCTGTTATGACATCATAACAGGAAAATTCCAGATCAGCTCGTCTGGGCTGTCACTTTCTCAAAGGCAGAGAAAGACAGCCAGAACTTGGTTTACACCGATCAAAATTTCTAGCCACTTTTGGACAATATTCAGGCAAGGGGAACTCATATTAATGTTGAAAAACCTCATAAAATGAAAATGTCATGCCATGAGACCTTTAAAGAATTGGATTCTCATGCTAAACATGGACGAAGTTTCAAAAAAATTAAATAAATTTTAAATAGTGCCAAATACACTTTAAGTTTCGTATAAGTTTCGAAAAGTTTGAAAAGAAAACGCATGTGTAACAGTATCAGTTTATTGGATCCGTACATTATGTCTTAAAGTGACAGCAGCCTAATATTCCTGCTGCCTGTGTTTTTATTGTTAAACAACAAAATAATAAATAAAATAAAAAAAATCACTAACTGCTCTTGACTGAATAAGTTTTGTATTTTAATAAGGATTCATCTATATTTAATTTATACAGTGAAGACAGTCTATTCTGAAGACTACTCTGTTAATTTAGATATGATTATTCAATTTCTGTACCTAATCTGTATCTAACTACTGTTAGATCTACCTGTAAAACCTGAAAAGCACTGTTTATTTAATGTGCTGCTTTATTGGTACCATTGCTTGTAGTTTGATTATTTGTGCTTATTTTATTACAGACCGTTTACTTGGCTTTAATAGGGTTTGAAATTTATATTTTATATTTATATTATATTTATGTACAATTTCTTGTTTGCATTGTTCTTGCATTCCATGTAAAAACATTCAATGTTACAATGTAGCCAATGGCGACTCCAGCTCCAGTGTCCGTAGAGGGTTTTTTAATCCCTTAAAGAAAAATACTTCATGCTGAATCATTGACTTAAAGGTTAAATATTAAAAGTAGTCAAAGGATGTTTTACCTCTCGAGCAGAGACCCTATGACTAAGATATAAATACAGCTGACAAAAACAAATTTCTAAAACAGACTGATCAGTCATCCAGACTTTTTAGCTCGCAAACATCATCAGCTTTATTTGAAACAGATATTTTAAGAAATAGCCAGACATGTTTGGTGTGAACAAGGCTCAAAGAGAGAAACTTTGGCTAGAATATTGTGTCACACATTAGCTAACGGTATTTTCTCACATCAATAAAACAAGCAAAATCAAATCCCATTTAGAATGGAAATCCCATTGCAATCCATGACTGATGAGGAGTGCCGATTTGACGTTATGATCACATGATGACCTACATATTCTTGTGCTGGTTTCTTATGAACAGCAGCACTGACACAAAACATGTTAAACATTGACTCTGAAGACTTTGGGTCAGGTAAAAAATAACTTTAGAGTCAACATCCTTGTTAATAAATACGTCAGTCAATGATGCTGAAACTCTCTTGAAACTTACAACTAAATGAACGATACATGTTTAAAAACTAGAAATATTTTACCTAAATACAGAGCTATTTTACACTACTGTAGTGATTAAACACTTTGTAGGTCACTGAGTCCAAACATTTCATATCTGGTGACATTCTGAACATTTTTGGGATTTCAGGGGATAATGTTCAGTAACAACAAGAATTACATTTCTAAGGGTTAATTAAGGCCCAATCCCATTTCTACCCCTTAGCCCTTCTCTTTCTCCTACCCCTTCGTTTTGCGCGTTCACGTGAAGGGGTAGGGGTGTCTCGATTCTTTTTTGGCTGGAGTGGTAGGGGTAAGGGGAAGGGCCAGATAGCCCTTCAAACGAAGATTTTTCAGGACCACACTTCGGGCGAAGGGGTATGAGGAGTTTCCCTCCGCCGACTACCGTGCTGCATAGAATGTGTGTGTGTTGCCACTCGGGATCGATCACTTGCGTGTCGCCTGGCTGCCGTTTCTCCGTAGCTTGCTAAACGCACTATTTGCGGGATTTGAACACATAATAATAGTTAAAAAATATATATCTGGTCATCCTTCACAACGCAGTCGATATTTACAATACATATCATCTGTAAACTCTCGCGTTACCAAGGCAACGACTGACTTGACGTATAACATATGAACATTATCGCAGCACCAAAGTAGAAAACGAAACCATATCCGTACCGGTCGGCTCGGATCAGCACGGAATGGAACGGTTAAACAAAGAGAACAGTTTGGTCCAATGGAAAAGCGGCTTCACTAGTCTTGTATGTTCTGTATCATTCTGTATCATCTTCGGAAACTCTGGCTCATATGTTTTTGAACTGAAAACGAGCGGCATTTTATTAAGTCCAAATACGCCGCAAAACTCTGTTGGGAGTGAGTAATTTGTTAAACGTGCTTGCGCCTGATTTCTGTGAGATATAGACTACGCACTTCATTGCTGTTTATACTGGTTAAATGTCACAGGACATTATAATAAATTAAACGGGGTATGACGTGTAATGGTATAGTAGTGGTGTCCCATTTCTTAGGGGAATATTTTCACCCCTACACCTTGGCACTCTGTTTCAAGGGGCAAGGGGAACAGGTAGGTGTAGGGGTAGGGGAAGGCGAAGGGGTATAAAATAGAATTGGGATTGGGTGTACACAAGACCAATCACTAAACTTAGTGCACTATTAACAGGGCTCCAGACAAAAGAAAATCAATTACGAAGAGCCATTGGCTCCTAGAAGAAGAAAAATAGTTGCCAAAAGATTTTTTAGGTGCCACATATAAATAAATATATGTTTAACATTTTTAACAACACTTAATTTCAGTTATCCTGTCATGTGTTCGTCTGCCCTGCATCAGCATTTTCATCCATCTTGTGGGTGTCCTGGGAACTAAGGGTGTGTTCACACATGGCACTTTGGTTTGGTTAAAACAAACTTTGGTGTGATTGCTCTGTTAGTGCAGTTCATTTGATTAAGTGTGAACAGTGCCATCCAAACCCTGGTGCACACACCAAACAAGCAGACCGAGAACAATGAAAAGAAAACAAACAAACCCTTGAGCGGTTTGAATGATATAACGAATGCAACACGGACCAAAAACATGTAAACGAACCAAAAACGGGAAGATGATACTGTAAAAAGTTTTCCCCCCTCATCATAGTTGTGATGTTGCCGTCACTGATCGGTACATGCATCAGAACCGCGTCTCCTCACAGCAGATCTTCGTTTGTGTGTGTGACAGAGGGATTCCTGCTGCTGTTCTGACTCCTTTAAAAATTTTATAAGCTCTTCACAACTTCTCAGCTGGTCAACATTTCATAATACGCAGGCATGCACATACAAAAAGCGCATTTATCCCAGCACATAGCACTGTTTTGGGTGTTTAATCCCCACAGTGGATGCATAAGAGGCTCATATTTCATTTTAAAGACATAGATTTTAAGAAGTTAATATCACAGATAAAAAGCACAGATTTTGATAATATTTTAACTGTATCGTCATGCTGCCGACAAAAACATAAAGCAGAAACGCATTCGTTTTTTATTAGATACTCGCCTTCTAAAAAAGCAGACTGTTTGGATTTATATGAAATGGAAAACCACAATAAGATTCCATTTGTAACAGTAACTAAGGTTAATAAATGCTATGGAAGTATTGTTCATATGTTAATTTCAACATTAAATTGAATTAGATTTTTTTTTCTATCTGGTAACCTTGGTTAATGCACTATGAACTAACATGAATGATCAAGGTACAATATTGCTCATATTAAATGCTGTAAAAATGTATGCATAATGCTTATAGTAAGCTAACACATCCTCAATGCATAGGGACTTGCATAGTGTTACCTATGAAATTTACATGCATGTTTCTAGGTTATAGGTAAATAAATAAATTTGACCTGTAATATTTAATGTTTAAATTATTTTCTGAAGAATTTGTTCTGTTAGAACTTCTTATTTTAATATTCATATTTATATGTTTTTAATTTAGCACCTTTCATGAATCAGTACTGTTTTTTATTGCTTGTTATAAAGGTCAGCACTGTTTTACTTATGTTTTTTTATCCAGTATCCATTTTGAAAACTATTGGTCGATTAATCGGTTATCAGCAAGTGCGGTCCAACCTAGTTATCGGTATCGGTAAAATCCACTAATCGGTCGACCTCTACAGGTAACCCATAATTTTTTTTGTAAAATAAGTTCTGTAAAATAGTAATAATAGTAATTCTATTATACTGTTATATTTATTCTTAAATGCTATTTTACATTTTTAATAATGACAATTTTATTGTAATAGTAATATTTCTTATTTTTATTTAGCAATAATAATAATCATAATTATCATTAGCCATATTAATATATAAACAAAATGTTAAACACTTTTCATTTGTAAAAATAAAAAATATATATAATAATCTTTAATAATCTATAATTTATTGGTTACAGGAGACATGATTCATTTCAGTAAGTTGTTCTGCATCTTATAACAAAACACATTTATTGTTATATTTTGTATAACATTATATTAACATATTATATTTTTCCTTTTGACAGGTTTTCTGACGTGGATCTCGCTGTCCCCACACGTTTTGGTGCTCGAAATCATTCATTGAAACTTTGATGTGTGCCATCTCATTTTATTACATCAACAAAACAAAAGATGTGATGGGCTACTCATCACAAAAATCTGTGTGTAATTCCTTTTTACCGCCGTGTTCTAAATCATAACAATATTGTTGTCAGTTGCTATTTTCACCAAAAATATTGCTCGCATATTAATATTTTTAGGTGTAGTCTGGAGCCCTGATCTCCCATCCATGCTCCATTTAGTTTTTTTTTAGTTTCTCCCACAAAGGAAAGCACACAGATGACGGATCAAGTTCTGATTTGGCATAAAACAGTGCTACCACAACAATCTAACAAAGTGTTTGCTGGTTCAAAAATCAGCATAGCAGTCGGGTTATAGAGACCAGAGAGTGGCAGAAGTCCTTCTGTCCAAAGACAAAGTGGAATCTGTGAAATTCATATTCATATTTGTGAGGTGTGCACCAAAACTAAAACAACACTTTATCATCTGTTGTCAAGGTTTCTATTACACAAACAACATTCATTGAGTAACAGAGTTAAAGGTTGAGACTTGTGAATGCAGTCAACAACACTACTGTCCATTTAAAAACTAAGAAAATTTAATAAGATTATTTACTTTTCTTCCTATCAAATGATGCTACATCATGGTTGGACTTGAAGGAATGTTACACTTTTTGCAGTAAGGAGAAAATCATGCAGTAACAGTGCAAATAAATGGCAAGAAACAACTAAATATTGAGCTTTTTGTAATTAAAATAACATTTTGCAACAATGAACTGAATTTCAATTTAAAAGGTGCTATGCAGAATTTTGCAGTATACACTCTCAGACATTTGTGATAAACTAGAAGTGTGTGGTGATGTTTGTGTCTACAGAGACTTAGGTCTGCTAAGTTCTCCTCTCGACACAAAAAAACTGTTTGCTAATGTTAAAAGTGCTTTATTGACTGAAGTAACTCGGCAATGTAATTATGTTTAAAAGATGACATATAACTGTTTATTAGCATGAGCTTCTGTCTGTTTCGCTCACCAGGAGAGGCTAAACTTCAAATGTTGTGTTTATAGGGATGGAACGATTACCGGTTTCACGATAAACCACGATAAAATGTACTGACGGTTAGTAGTATCGTTTAAAAATGTATTATCATTAAAAGGGGGCGTGATTATCCCGATTTTGAAAACTTGCGGTAAATCCTGTCCAGTCAGCATCAGTCTGGTGCAGGCGCAGCGCCAACGCTGTTTTTGAATGAGAAGAAATGGCAGAAGGCAGTGACAGCACTCAGGGGATTGTTCAGCCTTCTAAAGGGACCAAATCTGAGGTGTGGTCATATTCTGGCTTTTACAAAAGTCCTGAGGGAAACTTAAACGAAGATGGTCACCCTGTCTGCAGAACACTCCAGAAGAAAGTCGCTGTAATACGGGGAAACGCGTCAAATCTGTGAACGCAAGGCAAGTGGACTTTGACCTCAATACCAAAACTACATCTGGTATTACTACCACTCACACTCGCCACTTTGAACTTATTATAGTCTTCTCAAAAGCCATCTGTTATAATTGCACAACGCATTATAACCAACCACACGTGTCTCTAATAATCAGAGGTGTTCAGATTAGCCAGAGTTTTGTTCAGAGCGCGCTCTCTCACTGAAATCTGCGTTCAAAACATGCGATGTACGCAGGAGATTCATTCATCATACAGTGGTTGACTGTTTTTGTTCCATTTCAGCAGCGAAAATAGTTTCAAACAAACACAGCAGAACCACAGCAGAACCACAGCACATCTGATATGACTGGCATAAAGTTGGCTTTACGTTCGAGATTCGCAAATTTAGGGACCATCTCTAAAGTTACTTACAAGATTGGTATACACGTTTCTAACTTCAATAGCATTTGAAGAGAATGACTTAGTCATAAAACTGAATGTAAAGTGTTCATCTAGGTGTCAGGTATGATCCACACCTTTTGATATTTAATCAAATAAACTGTTAAATCATATGAAAATATGGATGCATTATTTCAGTAGGATACTGTTTGGGCTCGTACACAAAATATGCTAGATATAAATGTGTCATAGCTGATGATGAGAATATGGATTGAGAATATATTTACAGAGATAATATTTACAGAGATTATATTTACACCAAATTATTATTATTTATGCGTTATGCGTTGCTATTGACGACCATTATAAGGAAGGAAATACCACAGAATAGAATCTAGCTTAAAAAAGTGCATAGAGCTGCTTGATTTATTTGTTGTTTGTTGATTTTCAAATATAAACTTGTTGAAATGTTTTAATTGTGTGCATCTGTTCTTTTTGAACACATTCGTCTCATTTGAACAAAACTGTGATAATATTGATAACCGTGATAATTTGGGTCACTATAATCATGATGTGAAATTTCCATACCGTTTCATCCCTATGCGTTTACAAACAGTAACTGAAAATTAAAAAATAAATCGCATCTAAGCACATTTGGCTTTAAGATTTTGATGGCTTTAGGTCCAGAACCAAGACTTTGGACCACCCTATTAGTCGGTGTTTGCGGTGTCTCTGTGCTACTTATCACAGACTCTCTACGTCTGCATCTGCACTCAGTTTGAGTCGCTTTTATTTATGCATTTTGGAACATAAAAATGCACTAACCATCTGCAAAGCTTGTAATGAGAAGCATTCATTTCTCAAAAAAAAAAAGAGAATCTCCATGTGGTTTTATGTCAAAATAAAAGGCATTTATACCATATAGATATCAAATGTTCATACCCAAACTATAAACTTGTATCCCAGTACAATTTATGCCCTGTTATTTAAATGCTTAACACATAAATAACAATGTGTGGTTGAAAAGGCATTATATAAAGGTTTGTGAAGCCGTTTCATACCGTACATTTACATGACAGCTGCTCTCTCTGGATCAGCGGCAGCGCAAATGCAGATTTGATTGTTGCAGATCGAGGAGCGTACTTTCAAAGGTTAACCAAAGTCCCTAAAGTCTTTGGTTTAAAGCCGGTTTCATGTTGCGCGTATTTTGCCACTGCCCATATATATATAGTGTATATATATATATAGTATATATATATCTCATATGCTGAAGTAAATTTCTGGAGTGTTAACGATTAAAAAAAATAACAAGAACCGAAAACCGTGACACGAACCGAACCGTGGGTTTTGTGAACCTTGCGACCCCTAATCATATGTTGTAATCGTTCAATCAGTGTTTCAACGGTGGAAAGACGTCAATAAAACAAATGTCACATAGCATTATATTATATTATATTATTATATAATTGAATTCATTTAAGGACAGACACAATTTGTTCAGTAAACCACTGTTTAACAAAAAAAAAGCTATTTTATATTAGTTCTCACCCCTGCTGTACCGAACTGTACCAAACTGTGACTTCAAATCGAGGTACGTACCGAAAGGTCAGTTTTGTGTACCGTTACACCCCTATTATTTACAGAAAACATAAATAGGGCCATTTATTTCCATATCTACACTCACATCACATCCACTTCCAAAGAGGGTCGTTGAGCACAAAAAACAACAACAACTGAGAGACAATTTCGTTACATTTCCTAATAAAGTTACAGTCCAAATGACGGGTAACTTTTGGGCCCTGGGTGTGGGCCTGGTGGGTGAGAGGTCAGGATAAAGTTGCAGTCCATGTAGGAGTCATGAGGATACTAGCTCACTGTGGTAGTTCTGCTGGAAAGTACAGCTGCGGCAGAGACCAACTACTACCACAGTCCATCTCCATTAAAAAAGCCTCTCCAGACAAACCTCCAAACACTGAAGTAGAGAAAAAAATAAAAGCTTCATTAAGTCTCTGCACTCTCTCCACCAAACAAGGGCAGGGACTCAGGAAAAAGGTCAATTGAGATTAAATCCAACCTCAAAAGAACAGAGTAAAACAAAAGACAAAGGCGGAACAATGTCCACAGGGAAGCGCCAGGCCAAGACAGCTGCCCGGATGAACGTTGGGAGGTGGCCGTGTTAGCATTACTCATTTTGAACTTTACTTTAGCAAAAGAGAGGCACGAGAAGGCCAAAGGGATTGCGAGGTGGTCAAGGGACACTTGGCCATTTCCTATTTTGGCCCCTTCAGTGCTGAAGCCCAGAGCTGGGATCCTCCTCATTATGATAACAGCGCTGCCGTTTCACAATGCTTCTCTTTGTGTCGCCTTCTAAGCCCATGGATTCAGTGCCCGTCCACAGCGCCAATCAACTGACAGTCACTCCCAATTTACAGGCGGAATCAAGTTTCCCGCTGATGGTCCCCGGAGGCCATCGAGACGCTGGGAAAATCGATGGCCCTTTCCCATGCCGTTACAACACACAGTTTGTCAACAGCTCTTATTGGATGTGGGCCGTGTACAACCAACACGCTCCAATCCAGAGGGGACGGTTTCAGTCAGCCCGGTTTAGATTAGTCTAACTTCCAAAATCTCTGAATATGAACGGACACGGACAGAGTTTCCAAGACGTATCATTTGTTTCAGAGGGTGTTTGCTCATATCGTGGGTCTCTAGCCTAGGCCTGCCACAAGACCTGTTGTTTTAACCAGTAATCTGGCTCTTATTAGTCATGCTCCCATGTGTTTACTTTTCACATGTAATCTCTAGCTTGCCTCGTCCTGCTGTTAACTAAACAAAACCTGAGAGGGGGGGACCCCTGTGCCTGCAGACAGGGCCTAATGGGTATAGAAATATCCGGGCCTTTGTGTCCGGCGTCCAGGCGTGATCATTCAGCTAACCCTGGGCTTTAAATATGCAGTTCCTGGTGACCATGGAGAGGCCTCCGCTCATTAGACAAAACATGCTAAAACACTCCACAGAGACAACACAAGCCAAGCCTAGCCTCAAAGACACAGCACTACTTTATTGTGCAGGAAATTAAATCAAAATTTGTCTTTAAATTGCCGTTTTCACAATGACATTCAAAAAGGTTCAAGCAATAATTTGCATGCCATGTTCTCTTTACAACTTTTAAAGTAATGACTCAAAAGTATCTGGAGTGATATTTACACTATGGGCCCTATTATACACCCGTTGCAACCCGTTTGCCAACGCAAACCGTGTTTTTGCATGTTTCAGCCCGACGCAGTTATCATTTTCACGTCCAGCGCCACGTTGTTTAAATAGCAAATGCACTCGTGCCCATCTGTCCATGGGTACAAACACAGGGCTCCAATTTCGGCGCGGATATTGCACCTAATTCTAATCATTGCCGCAGGTCTCGCGCTTATAATGGTGAAATTCCTGCAAATATTTATTCACTTTAGCATGAAGGCTGTATGAGTAAAGTAATCCACACATATTATAAAATCAAATAAATCTTTCTTTGAGACATAATTTCACAAACTGCGTGACTGATTCAGCTGCGTCTTCTCTCGCGCTCTCAAAATGCACTAAACATCACCACAATGCATGTGCACAAGGCAAGCGTCAAGCGGCGATTCCAGACTCACGTTTTGGGGAGAGTTGACAGAATTGTCACTTGCACAATCAGGCCCGTGTTGCATCTAGGGATGGCTCGATACCACAATTTTGGCTTCAGTATGGTACCACAATCTAATACCAAAGTACCGATATTAAATATATACAAAATAGCCTATTTCTCAAAATGACAGGCTTGGAGAGTATTCCCTTAAACACAGTTTAGCTTAAATGGGCGTAAATGGTTGGGAGAAATTAATGGGAGAATGATATTAGATCTGCGTCTTAAAGGGGCAGCATCTAATAAACCTGGTGACGATTGAGCCAATATTGTGAATCAAACAACAAAAGGCAAAGAGAAAATTACTTGCAGCTCTTGTATGATATGTGATGCTCTTAATTTTTTTTTTTTTTTTAAACCTTTTTATTAATCAAATATATATATATATATATATATATATATATATATATATATATATATATATATATATATATATATATATATATATAATAATAATAATTCACAATTTTTTTTTCCGGTATTTTTGATTAAATAAATGCAGGCTTGATAAGCATGAGACTTTTTGCAAAAACATAAAATAGTATCCAAACACTTTTTTTTTTTTTTTTTTTTACATATTGCCCCTCTCTTACATTTGAGCCCTTGACCCTTAGGAACTTTTTGAACGTCCCTGCAGGTTATTGAAGTAAAATAGGCTATAAGCTAGTCACCTTTTAAACTAATTAAAAGCTTAATTTGGATTTTAATGTTCAAAATGTATTTCTATCCACAAAACTTGCCAGAAATCATGTTTTTTTTTTTTTAATTTTATTTATTCCGAAGGTGCATGCCCCCGGACCCCCTGACGCGCGGCTTGGTAACAACCACCGGCACGTAACAGCACCGCTGCTGGAAAAAATTCTAGGGGAAACACTGGCATTCATAATAGAAACACGTGCAAGTGGTTATAATGCGCAATGCGATTATAACAGATGGCTTTTGAGAAGACTATAATAAGTTCAACCGCCAAAGTGGCTAGTGTGCAGCCGAAATAACGTTACACCCGCAAATGGCGGTTGTTAATGTCAAGCCCTGATTATTATCCCTTAAATGTCACCCTAGTCTTGTCTGAATTTGTTTGTTCGCTTCACGTTATTATTTGCCAGATGTAGTTTTGGTGAGGTCAAAGTCCACTTGCCTTGGGTTCGTAGATTTGAAGCGTTCCCCTATTACAGTGACTTTCTTCTGGCATGTTCTGCAGACAGGGTGACCATCTTCGATTAAGTTACCCTCAGGACTTTTGTAATAGCCAAAATATGACCACACCTCAGATTTGGTCCTTTTAGAAGTCTGAACAATCCCCCGAGTGCTGTCACTGTTTTTTGAATGAGAAGAAATGGCAGAAGGCAGTGTTGCGCACTGCGCCTGCACCAGACTGACGCTGACTGGACAAGATTTACCGAAAGTTTTCAAAGTCGTGATAATCACACGCGGTTTTAATGATAATTACATTTTAAACGATATTACTAATCGTCACTAAATTTTATCGTGGTTTATCATGAAACCGGTAATCGTTTCATCCCTACTACTTATAAAGAGCAATGCCACAAAACAGGCAATTCATCCACCTCATCCAGGAGACAGTAAGCTCAGTTCTAAGTGCCACAAGAGAAACTTCAAACAATGAGGTCTATTCATACCACATTCAAGATAAAAATGTAAGACGAATAACATCTGAAAGGTCACACGTTACATGAATATTGTTATGAAGAGAATTCATTTCTGTGAAATATGTGGCACTGATCAACAAACACATCTTCATCTGGATATCAGATGACTGGCAAAGCAGTTACAAGACAGAGACACAGCAAGCTCAAGATTCTGTCTAAGCAATTCAAATACGACAGCAAGGTCACAGCATTAATAAGCTCCTCATAAGAACAAAACATTGTTTTGGAGCTGTTACTCTTGTGTGTGATTTCAAAAGACTGCTGCAATTCCTGTGAATTTTAATTGATTGTGCAATTTAGACAATTTAGTGTAAAAAAAAAAAAAAAACACTGCTTCATTAATATACCTCTGTTCTGTGCCATTTATACATCTCAAAAGTTTCCTTGCACAGAATATTTGCATTAGGTGAGAACACGCTTTCAGTCTGACATGAAAAGCGTGTTCTAGGACAGAAAATACTACATGCTAAATTTAACCTCTATAGGTGAAGCGCAAGACTGCTGTTTTAAAAAGTGTCAAATTTCACACTCAAACGCCACAGAGTCACTCCCTCAGCGTACGTTTAGAACACCACAGACGAACATACACCCTAGATCTTTATTTTAGCCTGTCACAATCTCCCACGAGAGAGGCTATATTTACCACAATGAAGCTCCAGAGGACCTCATGACTTTTTGGGAGTCTTCTTACAAGCATGAGCTTGTCGAGGGTATATTTCCAACCGGAACAATAGCATTTAAGAGTATGTTTGAGAGCAAACGTTTGAGGAGCTCCAGCTCAGCACTGAAGCCATTTTGGCTCCAGATGTTGGTCAGTACCTAATTCGAGGGGCGGCCTGGAAAGGTCAGTTTGAGAGATGACTCACATGCCCTTTATAGGGCATGAATGAAACATTAGATACTTCAAACTTTTAATTTAATCCTCAAGAGCTGATAAAAATTCAAGATGAAACAGCTGCAATTTATTTTGAAATTTTATTTATGATGCTGTTTTTTAAAATACCCACTGTAAAAAAAAAAAGGAAATTTGTATTGAAAAAAAACCTAACATTTGTAAAAACTCTTAATTTGTTAACAGTTAGGTCCAGTAAAAGAACCTCATAATTTACAGGGAAAATCCATAAAACAATCATTCTCCCAGAATTCCCTGTGTCACTTCACATTTTATGGTTTTTCATTTTAATAATTATGTTTCTTCTTAGTTTTCTCTGCCTTTTCATTTCAAATTTCCAGTCATCTTATCTCTCCTTATTCTCGTCACGTGATCAGTGAAATCTGGCAGTGAATGGGACTGTGCAGCTCGTGCTGTATAGAGCAAAGCAGGCACTTTCAGTTTATAAATGTAGCGTCTGCTGTCCACTCAAACCTAGGGGTGGGAATCACAGGGTACCTCACAATACATAGCTCACAATACTGATAATATCACAATACAGCAATTCTGTAATAATAAATATATCTAGACGATCTTATAATGATACATCGCTATATCTGTCTATTAGGGATGTCACAAGTACCGGTACTTCGGTACCAAGTCTGTACTGAAATTTTAAAACTGATGATACCAGCATTTCTGTAGAACTGGTAGTACAGACTCCAGAGTATATTTGGTACCTGCAGCTGCGTTCAGTCGCTTCCATGTTTATCTTAGCGCAGGGCTCCAGACTGTAGCCGAATATATACTAGTGTCTTTGAATATTAAACTGCAAAATACTATTTAAATATTAATCCTGCATGTTCTGCGTCTCTGTGTTAATGACGGGAGCAGATGCGCGGGTGCGCCTGCACAGACACGCATGCGTGACGCTCGCTGTCTTTGTAGACTCTGCAGTGTTACTATTTGAGGACACGAATGCATAAAAGCGTCACTTCATGAGAATTTACCGTTTCATTTGAGAAAACTGTCATATGAACACAGACACTCAAAGATCTTCACGGCAAACCCATCAAATAAAAGTTTGGTTTAACGTGAAGAAATTGACAGAAATATATTTGGCTACTGTTGGCACAGTAGATTTAGCTACACTATGTATTAATAATAATAATAATAATAATAATAATAATAATCCTCTACTAATAATAATAATAATAATAATAAGCCTCTACTAATAATAATAATAATAATAATAATAATAATAATGATGCCTATATCGTTGCTTATTTTTCACTTGATCTTTTTTTATAATCAATATTTACTTTTAAACAGCATACACAACCCCCTATAATGCGAGTAAATCGTCACTCTGGGCGAATAAATAATATCTATCATTAGCCATTGGCTAATAAATCCTCAGATTTTACTCGCCAGTGTGTGTGTTAGATGCTAAGAATAAGTTGAGCATAAATATATTTTTACTCGCTGAACACCCTGAATGAGCACTTGAGAGTTTCGCTCTCGTCAAGCGATCTATACGATTTCAAATCAGCTCATCTGACGTACCGTAAACTCTAGTGTGAAGAACTCGGTCTCATCTCACACATATGCGCGTGCGTGCGTGCACGAGAGAGAGCAGTGTTTCCCACACAGACTAATTTGTGGCTGTGCGCTACAGAATCAACACTGGCCGCCACATATTGCGCGTCGTTGTTTTTTTGTTTTTTTAAACACGCAGCATATTCATTCAGCTGCATTTTCTTTCCCTGCTCTCTCTCTGTCACTCATGCGCATCTCTCGCTCTCAAATGGCCAAACCTGCTTTTGATATGAAACAAAGTCTAAGCTTTTAATTTTTTTTAAGTTTTAATACGAAATTCAAACAATAAATAGCGTTTTGGCGCTAATGTGGCAGTTAAAGCCAGAGGCGTTGAAAAATCTCCCGGCGGCGCGCGCGCGGTCACATGGTACACGGAGCTCTCAATAGTTCCACACAAACCCGCGCTGTCAATGCATTTGAATGGATCAGAATCAACCATTTACAGTATCATTTTATTATGGAGAGTGATGGAGATGCAACATTGTTAACATTAATTTTTTTCTTGTATTTAGCCCTCAGGTATTCCTTACTAATTGGTCACTACTCATTGATGGTCAAATGTGACCATTGGCTACACCTTAACTATTTTTCAATTAAATAAATATTCAATATTTTAGTTTAATAATATTTATTGAATATTTTGAGGAGATCTTTTGGTACTAAATGGACCTACTATTTGTGCAGTAATTATGGTCCATTAATGACCATTTAATGAATTTAAATATTTTTCTTCTAATATTTTTCTTATTTATATTCCAATTAGTGTAATTAAGGTTAAATAGAGAATTCCAATGCAAAGAGGCAAATTAATTAGTAATTTTGTGGCTGGACAAATAATACATTTCATTTGTAATGCCATGGTTTACCCACTATAGGCACCTGTATGGCACTTTAATAAACATGTATCTAGGTGCTCAAAAAAGTATTGCAGATCATAACTACTTACTTATTTTTTAGGTTTTGCATTTGAATACATATTTAGACATGATCACTAGATTTCTTTAAATGTGAAATTCTAAAACGTTAATAACTAATATTTTTTAATGATACTTATAGGCCTATAAGTACACACAAGTGAATATTAATGGATGCAAGAAAATATCATTTAACCCAAGAAAAGTTTAAAATAGTGCTAAAAAGGCAAACTTATTTTTCCCTATATGTACATTAAGCTAAATACATATGTATTGATACTGAATCAAGATCAAAATATTTCGATATTTGTGCCAATCACCAACCCCCAAATAAACCCCCCACCACCACAAATTGGTTTCTAATATGTGGGAAACACTGGAGAGAGAGCACGCACTCACGCAAAAATAAAAAATTCTTTATTAACATAAATAATTTTAACCTTCAGTATATTACATTAGTGTAGTACTAACTGACTCCCTCTATAATTACAACATTAGTTGAGTTTTTTTGCCTTGAGAAGATTTTCCATGTACTGTACCTGATATGCATCTAAATTAATCGATTAAGCCCTAACAGAGACAATACAACCCTCTACAATGAGAGTAAATCACTCACATGCGACCAAATTTCACAAGAGGCGACTAAAAATGTATTTAATTAGCCAATGGCTTGTAAATTGTACGACTGCAGTTGCCTGTAATTGAGTTAGAAAGGCAAAAAATACGTTTTGCGCAGATATAATTTCATTGCTCAGCTTTACACACCGTGGCTTGGCTGAGAGCGCCCTCTGTCTTTCTCTCACACTCTCTCTCTCACACACACACACACACACACACACACGAGAGAAACCAGTGTTGACCAGTGCGGCGGCGACATGAAGGTTTACCATTTGCATACATATTTAATCCCTGCCAATTTCAACATTCAAGCACAAGGCACGAAAGATAACTCGGGCACGCTGTGTGAGAGGTTGTGTGCGCAAACTGCACACCTGAAACGCGCTCCCAGAAAACAGCATGTGTATACTGAATTAAGCTCTCTTTCACATCTTCTTGCACTTGAATGATGTTTGACAACACAAAATGATGTCAAAATGTCCATCTTGGCGAGTCTCCTTGTAAACATAGTAGGTTATGTCTTAAGTGAACATAAACTGTGGAGAAAGAAAACGCATGTGTAACAGTATCAGTGTACTGGGTCCGTGCATTATGTCTTAAAGTGACGCAGCCTAATATGCCTGCTGCCTGTGTTTTTTAATGTTAATCAAACAACAAAAGACCCACGGCAAAAAAAAATGCTTGCTGCTCTTGACTGAATATGTTTTGTAAATTTAATAAGGATTCATCTATATTTTATTTATACAGTGAAGACGGTATTATTTTACATTTGATTACTATTTTCAATTTCTGTATCTAATCTACCTAATCTGTAAAACTACTGTTGGATTTAACTGAAAAACCCTTTATTTAATTTGGAGCTTTGTTCAATTGTTTTTATTTGTGCTACTGCTTGCAGTTTGTAGGGCCCTATAATTTCAGCGATCACGGAATCACGGACAGAATCGCAGAATTGGCACATTAACACAGAATCTAGTGTTAACACATAATTTCCTGGAATTTTACATATTTGGAATGAAATTCTGTTTCGTGTGAGAGAAAAACGTATGTGGCGACAACCCCTCCTGTCATTTCAGCTCCCCCTCCCCCTTCAAAACAATGAAAGTATGGCGAAGCGGCTCTGCTTTCGTCGGCGAAAAAGTCAAGAAACTCGCCGCTAAGCCCTCAGTACCGAGCCAAGCAGTTCCCACGTGACTTTTATGTGTCAGGTGAACTTTTGTTTTGGTCCTATATTTTTTTACTTGAAAGAAAAAGCTAATGGAGCACTTTCATTTAAACTTATATAAACTATGTAACACTTTACACAGAGAGGCCGGATAGCTAGCCTGAATGGTTGTAGCCAAGTGAAAGCAAAAATCATGTATCTGACATTTCACATGGGGTTTATAATCAGCATCGATCCCACGCACACATGGGGCAGTTTGCAAACACTTCACTGACAACTGCGTTACTGAACAGAAAAATAAACAGGGCAAAGAGCAACAGAAATATAGAACGCATACATGCGATGTTCACAGCTCGCGCTCCATCTACTGACTGCCCACTCATCAGCGAGTGAGTGCGTTCCGCCTTAAAGGAGCAGTACCTATTTCTACTTGTTACAACTAATATAATTTATTTTACTGGACAGTTTAAAGCTCATAACCATTAATATTTAGTTGTGACTTGAAGTACTTAGAGTGCAGTGTTATGTTGCATCATGCAGTATTTGTCCAGTAAAGTACTGAGTAAATGTGATGTGTTACCTCAATAAATGTAAGGTCATTCCTGTTTTGTGTTCTATTATATTAACATTAAAAGCACACTTTTTACAACTAAAATAACAATAAAGGGTAAACAAAAACAGAAAAAACGGAATTTGCTAAAATTATAACGAATTTTATAGGGCCCCAAGTTTGATTATTTGTTCTTATTTTATTACACAATTTTTACTTGACTTTAATAGTGTTTGAAATTTATATTTTATAGTTATGTAGAATTGTCATTTGCATTGTTCTTGAATTCCATGTAAAATGTACTAGCCAATTGTGACTCGAGCATCAGTGTATCCATTGAAGGTTGCAATATTTCACAAAAAGATCTACAAATACATCCTTTATGTCCACAATCACTTTTTTGATCCTGACATGCTCTTGTTTTACCAGATGAAAGGCCTGTGACATTCTCTTTTCTAGAGTTAGCATCTTCTCCAGCATTGGACCAGCCATCTATGCGCAACGAGAATGGTCAAACCATGCCACATCCGCTGGAAACGCAAACAAATTAATTACGATTCTGTGGGCTGGGAGCATCCAATGGGACAACACCAACTGTGTCAAGCACACAGGAAACTCCATCCCTGCCGCGGGCATGCCGACTGGACAATAACGGATTTTCATAAGGGTATATCTATGTGCAAAAAAAGTTACTATGCAAAAGGACAGTTAAAATCCTTTTCAAATTACATTAAAGAAAGCATAACATTACAGCAGATATTTCAGCTCAATGAATGTTTTTGGATATTAATGGTCTCCCGCTCTACTCTGTCTGTTTGACACGCATGCGCATGGCCGCCACACCAGCGCTCATTCAGTGGAGTTTATAATTTAACACAGACTGTCAGGACACGCTTTCATGCAAAATGGAAATACTCATGTGAATTAGTAACATTTAAAGATAAGGATATAACCACTGTTCTCTATATAGATCATCAATAGTTGCAGCCCTATAATAAATTCACCAAGGTGGTCTTGACTATTTTTTGGAAATCATCTCAAACAAGCATTAAGACTTGAAAAAAAAAACCCAGCAAAGTACACAGAAACAATGTAAACCACAATGTAAAAAAAAAATCCCAAAATTACGCAAACTAATGCCAGGTTCAGACTGCACAATATGTTGGTCTGTTACAATAGTCACTGCGTCAGATTATGCAATTCTGTCTCCTAAATTCTTGTCTTGTCGTGGACAAGAAACATGTCAGACTCGACAGAACCTGTCATGGATGCTTGAAAAAATCTTTTAAACATGCTAGTCTTTCTGTCGGGATGTCATGAAGATATCCTTTATGACACACTATACGAGACAAAACTATCGATTCTTCTAGACACAATTACCTGGTAGAAATGCGTCAACCGGTAGAGATTTTGGACTATCGTCTCTTAGGTGCTCATGTGACATTGCTGTGCTGTGTGGTCACGAAAGCTTACCGTTTTTTAGCATTGCGGTTTATTTTAAACTGTTGAAATATGTCTCATTTCAGTATACGCGCGTGAGAGACATGCAACATGAAGAAGAGAAGCATGTGAGAAGTGAAATGAAGGCCTTTTGCCGCCTAATTGGGCTTGAACAGTTAAATACACCTATACGTCAAAGTGACCATGTATTTGCAAGTAAACAGTCGTTTATGTCTCAAGTGAATGTTGAGTTGAAAAAGAAAACGCACAAGTATCGGATCAGTGCAGTCTGTCTTTAAAATGACAGCATTCAAATGTACCTGCTGTTGTTATTAATGCTAATCAAACAACAAAAATAGAGACATCTCTCCCTGCTCTTGACTGCATCCTTTTTGCAACTTTAATAAGTACCGTATACATGTATATTTAATTTACACAGTAAACACTATGCATTGTTTTACAATATACATTTTATGTAGCATTTCTATTGTTTTAGGGGTTTTTTAGGTTTCATTTCTTTGCTCTTTCTTTGAGTAAGCTTGAGAGCTAGTATTACACTGCAAACCCTAAAGGGGGTCGCACACCGGACGCGAAGCTTAGCACCGCGCAGTGCAGCGTCTCAGGTATCTTACACCGGACGCGCACTTTATACGCGCAAGCTCAATTTTGAATCGACTTCTGACAGAAGAGCTGCACGATGGGTGAGTTCTTATAGCACAGGGTGAAATCAGTATGTACATTGACGATTTGAGGGAAATATAATATACATTTAATATAAAACCTTGAAATGGCACTCTGTGGCACGGCAGGATTTTTAACAACTTCCTGAGTCGTAACTGGGCGCCGTGGACAGGCACCGAATGTCGCCACCACTCCTTGAAAACAATGTGTTTGAATTTTAAAGACGTGGCGCGGCGCTGAGCTTCGCCTCCGGTGTGCGACCCCCTTAACGCTCAACATAATTAATTGGTCAGAGTAGAGCCAACTCAAATCAAACAAATTAGTTCAAACAAATTAACTTATGAGTATTTAGAGTTATGAATATTTATTACATTATATTTTTTAATTAAATATATGTATAAATTAGCTTACTCAAATTTCAAATTTAGAGCAATTAAAATGTATGATTACAAAATAAAAATCTGCAAGTTCTGCTTACTTCAACTTAAAAAAAAAAAATGTTGCCAACTTATTTGGGTTTACAGTGTAGTTTTTTTCAATGGTATCAAATTTTGATATCAAAAACCTTATTTAAAAGCAAAAATAACTACATCTGCTAGGGGTGTAACGGTACACAAAACTGACGGTTCGGTACGTACCTCGGTTTTAAAGTCACGGTTCGGTACGAGTTCGGTACAGCAGATTTACAAAATTGCTTTTTATTTATTTTTTATATTTAACAGTGGTTTACTGGAGAAAAAAGTGTCCTTGAATGAATTAAATTATATCTAAAAGTTTATTTAAGATATTTCTGTAAATTATATAGGGAGCCCTTACTTGTACATTAATATTAAAGGTTCACAACAGAGCCCAAACTATTAGCCTAAATTCAGTTGCTATTTATTTTTAGGTATAATAATCAACACTCAAATAACACATTGTGTGCAAATATGTAAACTTCACATAAGGCAGTTTTTGCATTAACTTCTAAATCTAATTATAAAATAGTTTTTTTCTCCAAATCGTTGTTGAAATATAATAATTTATATACAGTGTCTGTCATTTTCATGACAGGTTTATTTAACATGCATGAAATAATCAAGACATCACTAACAGGTTAAGTAGAATATAATGAATATAACGGCTAATATAGAACATTTATTTAGCGAAAGAGTTGATTTCTCTAGTGAATAAAATTCTGTGGACACTGAATGACTGCCTGAGGTAAATGTGATGCTAACGTTACATGACATTGTTTAGTTCACAAGCCGTTATATTGACATCTTTCCGCAGTTGAAACACTGATTTAGCGATTACACCACATATATACATGACAGTAAATTGTAATGTATCCTCAGCATACCTTCAGATTGTCATTCATGTTTATTCTTGAATCTTTAGTAACAGATGATCGTTCGCCTTCACAGATGATCGCGTTCACGCGCGTGCGCGTCGCGCGGCCGCTTGAACTGTGATCACTGATCAGTCACGCACATTAAAGAGCATCAAAACGTCATTTATAGTTTGAATTTCATGATAATATGGACTGAATACTTAATATGTTCGTGTGGGAACTCGGATTGAAGTGTGTCCCGCGCTTACAACAAGCCGACTGTTAACTGTTAAACATTACATTCATAACCGTTCGGTACACGCGTGCACCGTACCGGAAGCCCTGTACCGAAACGGTTCAATACGAATACGTGTACCGTTACACCCCTAACATCTGCACTTAGGGATATATATCAGGATACATATCGTTATCGTGAAATAAAATTATTCATATCGTGATATAAGATTTTGGTCATATCGCCTAGGGATGGGAAGACTGACGGTTTCACGATAAAATGTACTGACAATTAGTATTATCGCTTAAAATGTAATTATCATTAAAAACATGTTTGATTATCGTGATTTTGAAAACTTGCGATAAATCCTGCCCAGCCAGCATTATTCTGGCACAGACACTGCGTGCAACTGTGCAACGTTGTTTTTTGAATGAGAAGAAATGGCAGAAGGCAGTGACAGCGCTCGGGAGATCAGCCTTCTAAAAGGACCAAATCTAAGGTGTGGTCATATTTTGGCTTTTACAAAAGTCCTGAGGGAAACTTAATCAAGGATGGTCCTGATGCAAAAAGAAAGTAGCGGCAGGGGGAAACACTTCAAATCTCCCGAATCGTCTTCGTGACCATCACACACTGTTGTATAGCAAACGCAAGGCAATTTAACCTTGACCTCAATACCAAAACTACATCTGGGAAATAATTGGACACAAAAAAAAATTCTCACTCACTTGAAATGAATGTGAAGCTTCCGTGAAGAAAAGTTGGCAGCAAGTGGCTTTGAGCCGAAAAACGAACGAACAAGTTCAAGCAAGACTATTATGGGTGACATTTAAGGGATAATAATGTATATTCATTGTACACTTATTACACAGATCTTTTTTTACTAAATAATTACGGGGATATATTGAATTGAGATTCATGTTTTAAATCTTATCTGTTTATAAATCTATTTTGTACAGTGTACATAATTGTCCAGGCAAGATGATCACAATATTATAGTAGTATTTAGCCTTTTCAGTAACAGCCTTTTCAGAAATGGAAGAGTTGCAGATATACTTTTCTTCTGTAAGTGCAGTTAAAATTGAAATTGTGAAACTGATGAAAAACATCACACAATACAAACAATAATAATAATAATTCAAATCAATGGCAAGTTTGAAATGTAAACAGATTCTGTATTTATTCATATTCTCATGGTGCAAACAGTGTCAAAAATAGTGCAGACAGCAGTTTCCGCGTGTTCATCAGTTCTTTTTTAACACTTTCATCTAATTTTAACTAAATCGTGATATTGATAATCGTGATATGAAATTTTCATACCGTCCCATCCCTAATATCGCCCACCCCTAGACTAAATGTATTAAAGGTGAAATGTCACTTTCTTCAAGTATTTATAAATACACCGGTCCCAGTAAGTCAGCCAGGCTGATTCCCATGAAAAGTCTGAACACTGTGACTCTAAAAACTATCAAAACATTACTCCGTTTGAGAATCCCAACCAGCCAGACAGCAACATCAGCTCAACCAAGAGTGAGAGGCAGAAGCATTCAGTTCAAATTGAAAAAACAGTGTTTGGAAAACCAGTAAAAAAAAAAAAAAAAAAAAAAAAAAAACCCAACAACAGGGATTCCGCACTTCACTTTTTTTTAGCGGTTACTTTAACAACTCAAAGAGCGTTGAAAGGAAACTGCTTTGATCTCTCAACAAAAACAGTACAAGTATGATGAGCGGTCTTAGTCAAGCAGCATAACATCTGCTTCAACAGCCGTGTCAGAAATGGATACTGTTCGACACCTGTTGTTCTCATCAGGACTGTTTCTGCTCCATTAACAAGCACACATGAACTCACAATGTCTGACGCTCCTATTCTCACCTGAGGGGAAACGGCAGTAAATGAATAAGCTCAATGACGTAAAACAAGGTTTGGAATCACAGCCTGTGAATCCCTGCATGGCTTATAAACATGCAAGAGAAAGACAACAAAACGGTCCCATTAGAAGGCTCTATAAAAAGACACTTTTGTCATACCGGTATATGGATTTCAATCAATCTATCAATCTCAAAATTCATATGCAGAAAACCCTGGATGCACTTGCATGTGACTAGTTATTTATAAAGTAAATAATACATGAAACAATCATTCTTTTTACAAAATCTCATGTAAACATTTTGTGTGTGCTCAGATGAGACTTTAGTAACTCAACTGTTCTCGAGGAAAACAGAGCTCACAAAGGCATGCAGGTTTTTTCCAGCAGATTCTTTAGGTTTCAGCTCCATTCATCTTTCATTATCTTTACAGTGTCAAAGCCTGCAGCTCATATTGCAACAAATCCTGCACTCGCAGTCTTCCTTCTGAAAACAACTGCCATTCAACATTCACACGCTGAACTTTCTCACATGATAATATTCACACATCATCATCATCATCATCATCATCATCACTGAGCTGAGTCGTACAACTTTTTTCAACACCACACTCAAATATGAACAATGAAAACAATTACACTAATACACTATCTATTTGTATTTCAATTACAATACATAACTTAAGGCATTTTCACAAAATTTGTTCTCAGAAATCTCCCCTCCAGCTCTTACAAACACCAAACTTTATAGTTTTATTCTTAGTTATATTCTGAAGGGTTTTACAGAGGGCTATGTTCATATGTCATTTGCCTGATATTATACATTTTATTCTTAAAAACATGTTGTTTTTTTTCCTGGGTTTTGACAGTATTTTTAGATTTATGGAGCATGAAAGTAGCCAACGTAAAAACTATAAAGGTCTAACCTAAAGACTCACCACACTCAAATATGAACTTAATATATACAACATCAGAAATACAAATATTATATATCACAAATGTCGCACAGGAGAATAACTTACAAATGTGTTAAAGGGGAAAACATACGATACAAATGTTTGTTTGCCAGCGACTGTTTTAAAAAAAGTAAATAAATATTTTGAAACCAAGTTTCGGGCATTAAAATAACTCTAAATCAATCTAAACTTGCACTTTAAAAGCGTTCGTTCAGTAGGTTAGCAAAGATAAACAAACTGTCTTTCTAACGGGCTAACGGATTTTAAAAATCAGTCACTTGCATTATGACTGTCACTTGGATGAAGATTGTATCAAATGTTTTCATACTTGCAACATATAACGTTATCCTTAATTCATACACACATAAGGAGCTCTGTCCGACAGAAGTTTAGATATACCGCTAATCATTCAAGTTTGTAACGTTTCCCCAAATGCATGTGCGACAGAAACCCGTTTGAAGCAGATTTGTAGTTATTTTTTACCTGTTGTGTGAAGCGTTCACGTCCACAGCAGCAGCAGCTGCTCCATGTTCAGCGCTCGGACTCTCACTGCTGCCCTTTAAAGAGCTTTTCATCCATTCCTGAGTACTATCACACAGATTATTGCTTGTTTTGTCGCCGAGGCTCTGCTGCAGCAAGGCGGTCTGGATCGAGCCGGGACCGGACACCGTCAGGAAGTGCAGCGCTGCAGTCCCGCTCTCGCATTTATCCAGATCCACACTTCTCACCTTCCGCCTCCACTGAGAACTCTCCCCAGCATTCCTCTTCACTTTCCCGCTGCTGTTTAACAGAGTGGAGCCGCTGGAACTGCCCTGAAGTCCGTTCCCGACGTTTGTGTCGCTACTGGGGTCTAATAATCCGCCTAACGACGACGTCCGGCTCCCCGCCGTCGCCATTTTCTGTTCTGAATTTTTGCCACTTAATAGATTCTATGAGAGAGGGAGTGGCGGGAATTTGGGGGAGGATGAGAGGGAGTGGCTTCCAGATAGATGGGAGGGGTCATCTGCAATGTGGGAGAGGCCAAGGGATCCCTTTTGGGAACCTACGTGCACGGTGTCATACAACTTAAAGGAATAGTTCACCCAAAAATGACAATTATCCCATAATTTACTCACCCTCAAGTCATCCTATACACTCAAAGAAAATGGTGCTATATGGCACTAAAAGTGGTTCTTGGCTTGTAATCATAGGGGAACCACTTTAAGTGCTTGTGGTCAATCAATCTTGTGGTTCTTCAGCGGTTCTTAAGCGGTTCTTTGGCTAAGGTGCAATATAGCACCGCTGACTGAGGTGCTATATAGCACCGCTATACAGAACATGTTAAGATATGGTGCTATATAGCACCAAAAGTGGTTCCCCTATGATTACGACCAAGAATCACTTTTAGTGCCATAGCACCATTTTTTAGAGTGTAGGTGTATCAGTGATGCGCGGGTTGATCCAAAATGAGCGGGTGCCCGCGGCCACCCGCGGTTACCCGCGGTTACGAGTCATCCAAAAATATTTTTAATGATATTCGGGTCACGGTCGGTCGGATCGTCAATAAATCCTTATTTACCTTTTGAATGTTGAGCGTTATTAACTTTTGAATAAATGCTGACGCGGGACAAAATGCCCGATTTCCCAAAACGTTGAACTGAGCAATGCCATTGTACCATTTTACAATATTTTCTTCTTTTTTTTTTGCGGTCCGAGTTGCGGGCGGGTTAGTTGAAAACGTCGGTCGGGTGCGGGTTGTTTATACATTGACCCGCGCATCACTGAGGTGTATGGCTTTCTCCTGTCAGCCGTATACGAGTTCACGTGAGTTATGTAAAAAAAAGCTTTATAATGGGAGTGATTAGTAGCCTACCTTGTTTTTTGAAGCCTAAAAAAGTCAGAGATCACAAGACTCATGGACAGCCGTTACCGGAAGCCAGTGATTATAGTTTTTTATTATAGAGTATTAATATAAAAATGAATATTTTTCTTACAAAAATGCATCGCTTCGCTTCAGAAGGCCTTTATTAACCTCTTGGAGTCTTATGGAGCACTTTAATGATGGATGGATGGATGGATGGATGGATGGGCTTCAAAATAACTCCCATTATAAAACTTGGAAGAGCCAGGATATTTTTTTAATAGGAAGAGCCAGGATATTTTATAATATAACAGACTGTGTTTGGCTGAAAGAAAAAAGTCATATACACCTATGGCTTAAGAGTGAGTCAAAATTATGGGATCATTTTAATTTCTGGGTGAACTATCCCTTTAAACGTGTCATATTATAAGAGATTGAGATGAAAGTTGAAAACTACACTGACGTATGTTTTTTACTTTCAAAAGTTGTCACTAATAGTTACAAAGAAATGGCAGGTAACACATTGAATTAACCATGAAATTTTGAAGTCGAAAGACTAAATTAGCATTTTCCTGTCAAATGTACACTCTTAAAAAATAGGTTCTTTATTGTCATCGATGGTAAAAAACCTTTAACATTCATGTAACCTTTCCATTCCACAAAAGTGTCTTTAGGGTAAAAGGGTTCTGAAGATCTATAGAATGTTCTTCACACAAAGGGGAAAAAAAGTTTTTTTGAAGAACTGTTGACCGAAAAGTTGTTAGGGGAACCTATCTATGGCATTGATGGTATAAACATTGGAACCTGGAGTGTACTTCAATAATCTTCGAAAAATCTTTTTTACAGTATATTAAAAAACATATTGTAACATATTGTTAAACTGTTATCTAGATTGTGTTCATTCTAGTGATGTATGTTTATGCTGCAATACAATAAAATAATGGTTCGTATTTTTAAAATCTGTTGAATTTTTTTGTTTGTGTGACATAATCCTGTCGTACGCTTTGTACAGCCACCATTCTGTGAAAATAATATAATATAAATTAAATAAATGGCCACCTAAGTGTACTGAAAGGAATAGTTCACTTTAAAAATGAAAATTACCCCATGATTTCCTCCCCCTCAAGCCATATATGACTTTATTCTTTCTGATAAACACAATTAGAGTTAATAAATACCCTGATGCTTCCAAGCTTTAATGGCAGTGATGGGGTCCATTGAGTTTGAATCTCAAAAAAGTGCATCCATCCCTCATAAACCTACTCCACATGATTTCTGTATTAAACTTGAAAAGCATACCTGGCGCAACGAATGACGTCGGACGTTGCGTAAGCGCTTTGAACTGTGAGAGATGTTACACATTCTGCATAAGTTGAATACGGAAGGCGGTCTGGCTGAAGCTAGATATTTTACTTTATAAAGTTTTAAATATGGATATTTTTCTTACAAAATCCCAGCGATTCGCTTCAGAAGGCCTTTATTAACCCCCTGGAGCCGTGTGGAGTACGTTTATGCACTTTTTTGAGCTTCAAACTCAATGGACCCCGTCACTGACATTATAAAGCTGGGAAGCTTCAGGGTTTTTATTAATATAACTCAGATTGTGTTCATCAGAAAGAAGAAATCATAAACACCGATGACTTGAGGGTGAGTAAATCATAAGGTAATTTTAATTT
Source organism: Gobio gobio (assembly GCF_949357685.1). Classification (NCBI taxonomy): domain Eukaryota; kingdom Metazoa; phylum Chordata; class Actinopteri; order Cypriniformes; family Gobionidae; genus Gobio; species Gobio gobio. Next base: position 26,543,833 of record NC_137118.1, on the reverse strand, counting down.
AAAACTACTCCTTTAAGTACACTTAGGTGACCAATAGGCTATTATATTATTTTCACAGTGGCTGTACAAAGCGCACGACAGGATTATATCACACAAACAGTCTTTAATCCAAAAATTCAACAGATCACAGGTCATAGAAACTTAAGAACACAGGAGACAATAAAACAACCACTTTACATCGACGAGACCGGACAATGAACTGAACACAACAGTGAGTACAGTATACAGTGGGGAGAACAAGTATTTGATACACTGCCGATTTTGCAAGTTTTCCGACTCACAAAGCATGTAGAGGTCTGTAATTTTTATCAAAAATCCAGAAAATCACATTTTACGCTTTTTAATTAATTAATTTGCATTTTATTGCATGACATAAGTATTTGATCACCTACCAACCAGTAAGAATTCCGGCTCTCACAGACCTGTTAGTTTTTCTTTAAGAAGCTCTCCTGTTCTCCATTCATTACCTGTATTAACTGCACCTGTTGTTACCTGTATAAAAGACACCTGTCCACACACTCATCAAACAGACTCCAACCTCTCCACAATGGCCAAGACCAGAGAGTTGTGTATGGACATCAGGGATAAAATTGTAGACCTGCAAAAGGCTGGGATGGGCCACAGGACAATAGGCAAGCAGCTTGGTGAGAAGGCAACAACTGTGGCCGCAATTATTAGAAAATGGAAGAAGTTCAAGATGACGGTCAATCTCCATTGGTCTGGGGCACCATGCAAGATCTCGCCTCGTGGGGCAACAATGATCATTAGGAAGGTGAGGGATCAGCCCAGAACTACACGGCAGGACCTGATTAATGACCTGAAGAGAGCTGGGACCACAGTCTCAAAGAAAACCATTAGTAACACACTACGCCGTCATGGATTTAAATCCTGCAGCACACGCAAGGTCCCCCTGCTCAAGCCAGCGCAAGGATGGATGGGGCCATGTATCGCGAGATCTTGACCAACAACCTCCTTCCCTCAGTAAGAGCATTGAAGATGGGTCGTGGCTGGATCTTCCAGCATGACAACGACCCGAAACACACAGCCAGGGCAACTAAGGAGTGGCCTAGCCAGTCTCCAGACCTGAATCCAATAGAAAATCTTTGGAGGGAGCTGAAAGTCCGTATTGCCCAGCGACAGCCCTGAAACCTGAAGGATCTGGAGAAGGTCTGTATGGAGGAGTGGGCCAAAATCCCTGCTGTAGTGTGTGCAAACCTGGTCAAGAACTACAGGAAACGTATGATCTCTGTAATTGCAAACAAAGGTTTCTGTACCAAATATTAAGTTCTGTTTTCTGATGTATCAAAACTTATGTCATGCAATAAAATACAAATTAATGACTTCATGAAAAATCATACAATGTGATTTTTCTGGATTTTTGCCATTTTGATTTCACAGTTACAGTTCAACAATTACAGACTTCTACATGCTTTGTAAGTGGGCAAACCTGCAAAATCGGCAATGTATCAAATACTTGTTCTCCCCACTTTATACACAACCAAATAAGGGAACTAATGAGTTAAAGAACAACAGGTCAACTGAATCAAACTGACACATACTTGGAAACTAGACAGGAACAGAAACAAACACAAAGAACAAAACATAATCCTGACATTTATCTGCAAGTACAGCTTTTTTCACATTCAATAAATTAAGACATCTTTTTCACAAGAGTAGCATTATTTTAATGACAAAGACATAAATTCCACCTCATGGAATAAATGTTTATTAAACCTCAAACGGAATGCCTCTTTTTCTTCTGGGTTTAAAATTGATTGTACGTGTTTGAACTGCAAGCAGTCCAGATCAAGAGAGCGGAAAATCACTTAAACTGCAATCAGCAAATCGCTGAATCAGCAAAAATTTGTCTTTTAAAGCAGAAGTCCAGTGGTTCAGCCTTCTGTTGGTTGAATACAAGTAAGCAGAGTATTCGTTTAGGGGGAGGGCTGCTAGAGAAAGCAATTTCCTGTTAAAGTAGAGCCACTTCAGCAGTAAGTGCTATTCTTAGCCAGTAAGGCTTCCTGCAGCTTCTGTATTTCCTGCTCACGTTGACCACGACACAAAGTATTTTTGCCCCAACTTGTAATGTCAACACTACTCAATGCAGTTTAATCCCAAACTAGAATTAAACAAAACGAGTAAGACGAATGACAGAAGGAAAATTAAGCATAACAGTGTTTTAGAGATTTGTTTGCACAGAATTACAGAGAAAACTGCCAGGAATTATTAGGCCTGTTCTAAAAGGTTACATTAAACATATTTCAACTGCTCTGGTTTTTATTGAGAGTTACAGAATATGTGACCTTTTTATATTAATGCGAAGAGAGATATTAAATAAAATTTAGCTTCAATCTGTCCAGGTAAAATAAAACAAAAAAAGAGACAAAAGACTCCCTGGACGTCCCACAGTAACAAACGACTCGTATGCAAACAAAGAGCTGGCTTCCCAGACAGCATGGTAACATTGATACAATGTTGAGTTTTGATCCAAACCATCATTTTGGTTTAGATTGACATTTCAATGTTTAAAGTTTGTTGGATCAGCATTGAAATTGCGATGAAAGTCGACAGCACACATGGGTGGAGACAGTGACATTGAACTAACAGTGATTTGTAGTTGATGAGCACAAAATCATGTAGGTGTGTATCTCTGCAGAACACTAGTGGGTGTTTCCCAATCAGTGGGGCGTTTTCAAACCACGATGGGTATTTTCAATGGCTTGGTTTAGGGGTGGGCTTTAGCAAGTCTGTTGAAAAATGGTTGAAAAAACATCTATTGGAGTTTGAAATTGCCCACTGATTGGTACCATTCTGGTTTAGCATGTGTACTTCTCAGTAGCCTAATTGATGCTTCTTCATTAGAGAGAAAACACAGTGCATCCTATACAGTCTTGTGTGTTGTGTGTTGAATGTATGTTGACATACATGACTTCTCTTGTACAATTTCAAACAATGCTCCATCTACCTTATTATTTCTCTGTTCCTTTATTTTGCGTGCTTGTTATTTGCGTTTGATTTGTATTGTTACTGACTGTAATTAGACATTTTTGCATCTTGCTTTAGTAATGTTTATTGGGAAATGTAACATCATTTAACAGATTTCTTGAAATGCAAGAGACAAACATGAGCAGGAATGTTGCACTGAACACAGCCCATGTCTTCAGTGCTTGCAGAGCACATTGCTCCTAGGAGTGAAAAGAGATTAAGATGGACAATTTAAAAAATGAGAAGCACCACCCTGATAATGCTGACATTGATTATACATTGAGTTATTGTCGACAGCATAATCACCTGACCTGTGACTTATCTCCGGCTCACTTAATTACTAATCAGGTAATTATTCATATTCCTGAATCACTGTTAAATTTAGGGAATATAACTGATCTCCATTCAGTTTAGCCTGTTTCCACTGAAACACAAATTATAAAAAAGTATTGTGTTTATTGAGAAAGTGACTGACGTGGCTATTTTGTGATGTTTAAAGAGATAAGGTCTACATAAGGTGAATCTGCAGCTTTAAAGGGTCTGAAATGAAAATTCTGTCATCATTTACTGACCCTCAATTTGTTCCAAACCTGTATGATTGTCTTTCTTCTGCTGAACACAAAATATTATATTTTAATGAATGTTGACAGTTGATGGCAGCCATTGACATCAATAGTATTTTTTCCTATAGAAATCATACGGTCAACTGTCTGGTTACCCAGGTTTGGCACAACTTGAGGGTGAGTAAATGATGAACTATCCCTTTAACGATTTTTTTTGTTGAAAAAAAAAAACCTAAGCTCTTTTATTCTTCAAGATTAATTTGAATGCTATGTAGTTTTACAGAAAATGAACTGAGATTTATGTAATGGTCTATGGTCATAGCTCAGAGCTGTTTACATGTTTAGCTCAACACCTGCCTGAAGTGTTCATTGATCCTAATGACCTTGATCAGCTGCTTCAGGTGTGTTTAATTAAGGCTGGAGATAAACTTGGTGGGAAAAATCAGACACAATTTCTTTTGATATTGAAGCATTAATAGATTTTAGAAAACTATAATAAATATATAGAATTTAACGGTACTATAATCATAGTTTGAATATTTTGTGTTGAGCAACTTTTTTTTTTTAAGTGAATCATATTGTGATTAGTATATTAACATTCTTGAATGTGACTGTTGCCTATGTATGACAACTGAATTGACTTATTCTTAAGTAATATCATGCTTTCTTTTTCAGATTTCAGAGAACCCAAAGGAAAAGAGGCAGTCGTCTGATGCAATTCAGATTTTTAAACCTGAACCGTTGGACCGCCTGTAGTTATAATGACATCAGACTTCTGAAACTAGTTTTATTTTTAAACGTTGTAATGCTTTTGTCCTATTTCCCCCCCTTTCTTTTTTAAAGAAGGATCTTTTATATCTTTTTTTTGTCACTGATTGTGGTAAACTGTAAAATAAAATAAATTGACTCAATTGCTGAGGTGTCATTTATATTTTAAAAGGTTTTTTCCAAATTTGAAATGGTCCATTGAAGTATAGTTGAAATATTAATGTAGTTTCAACATTAACGTGGTACATCAGATGACAACATTGTTTTATGTTGTCATTACATTTCAGTTTTATTTTCAGTTTCAACAAAAGTGATCTATTGATTCAACAATAATACCAGTGATTATTTTTTTGTTAATTTCAGTGTTGATTCAACATCAGTGATGTAGAATCCATCATAACGTAATGTTGATTCAACAATATTACCAAAGATTAATTTTTATAATTTCAGTGTTGATTCAACATCAGTGACGTAGAATCAACATCGTAGTGTAACATTGATTCAACAACAGTGTTGGGGAAAGTTACTTTGAAAAGTAATGCGTTACAATATTGCGTTACTCCCTTAAAAAGTAACTAATTGAGTTACTTAGTTACTTTTTAAGAAAAAAATGCGTTACGTTACTTTTGCGTTACTTTTTCTCACCTGGGCTGGGCTTGTTTTTGTTTATAACAATAAAGTTATATTTTTGTGCAACGGTAAAGACCTCTTCATACCAAAATTGAAATAAGCCCCAGGCTGAGGTAAAAATGCATATTCACGCATGAACAGTAGAGGGCGCAGCTCAGGAAAATGGTAGAATAGGATGCAGGAGAAAAAAGTTTTACCAATAAGAACAACAAATCTAGTAATTTTCATCATCAAAGGTCAGCAGCAAGACATTGGTAAATTAAATATAAAGGTAGATTATGCATAAAAATTGTTTAATTATTGTAGGTTTGCATAGTACTCTGATTTTGTATTTGACTGATTTTATTCATTTTGAGGAGTACAGAATCTTTATTGTGCACGTGAGATAAATAAATGCTCACATTTAGTCTAGAACTACAATAACCCTCATGTTTACACACAACGCCTCTGCACTTATTTTTCTCAACATGGGGGCAGGAGACCTGTCAGTCAAATTAATGTGAAAAAGTAACTTGCGTTACTTTTTTGAAAAAGTAACTCCGATATTTTGTTGTAAATTTGAAAAGTAATGCGTTACTTTACTAGTTACTTGGAAAAAGTAATATTACGTAACTCAAGTTACTTGTAATGCGTTACCCCCAACACTGTTCAACAATATTACCATTGATTTTTTTTTGTTAATTTCAATATTGATTCAACAACAGTGATGTAGAATCCATCAGTGTAATGTTGATTCAATAGCATTACCACTACCATTTTTATCTCACCATTGATTCAACATTAAATGCATGTGCAAACATGATATTGAACTAACATCAGTTCATAATGTTGATTCAATGATATTACAATTGATTTTTTGTTGAAATCTCAACATTGTTTCAACAGTATCTGAGGGTGCAAAAGTGATGTTGAAAAATCATCACTTTGTAATGTTGAATCAATATTATTACCATTGATTTGTGGTGAAAATATCAGTATTGTTTCAACAGTGCTAAAAACCTCTTGAAAAAATATAACTTTGTAATGTTGAATCAATGCTATTACCGTTGATTTATGGTTGAAATCTCAACATTATTTCAATATTATCTGAGGGTGCAAAAGTGATGTTGAAAAAAATATTACTTTGTAATGTTGAATCAATATTATTACCATTGATTTGTGGTTAAAATTACAGTATTGCTTCAACATTAACTGAGGGTGCATTGCAAGAGTGATGCCAAAGCAACATCACTTTGTAACGTTAATTCAATGTAATTGGCGTTGACGCATCAACACTGACTCAACATTGTTTCAATGATTACATGCTATCTGGGTTGACTGCCATGGTGATCAAATGTTTCGAAGCAGGTTCCTTAACAGTTTTTCTCAAAGATTTCAGCAGTCATGCACAGTAACACACATACTGTATAGAACATGTATACAAACACGTTTTGTTTCTCTCTGATTTGCTGGTAATAAAGTATCTAGATTATCATTTTTGAATGTACATAATTCGCATAATGATTTTCAAAAGTACAATTTATTTCTTTAGGGTTAAAACTTTTTCATTAATACATGAGTGCACCTAAAAGTATAGGTTGCAACTTCCATTTCATGATTTTTCTCTCGCAACTTCTGTTTCATGACTTTAAGGCCAGGTTTCACAGACAGGGTTTAGATTAACCCAGGATTAGGCCTTAATTCAATTAGGACATTCAAAGGCATAATATGTAGTTTTTCACTGCTAGAGATTGCCTATTCAAAACAAAGGCGCAGCTTGATGATGCAGAGATGGAGCGTCGCATTTTGGGTGTCGGCTTGATAGCAGCGGAACTTTTATTATGCCACAGTTGCCGCTTCCGGTCAAGCGTATGTGGGGTAACACAGTGCTATTTTATCAAAATGATGTTATAACATTACTCTGTGTGTTTGCTCCGTGGCTGCTATGAGACTCTTGTGGTACACTGCTGTAAGCTAGATAGATATTATATCATATTAATAAATGCTGGATGGCTTGTGTTGTTAAATGGCATGCAATTATTTTTAAAATATATTGTATGACGAAGAAAATGCTGTACTACTGTACAATTATTAGTTTTCTGTCTATAAATGTCTCCAAACAGTTGTTCACTTGTCTAATACAACATATTAAAGCGTCTTTGGTGTTTCCATGGTTTCTACAAAATAAAACAAGAAATCGAGGGTAAGGCAGGTAAGACGTCATGTATAGGTGACGCACGGACATGGTACGTGTCCTGCTTAAAATTGTGCATTTGTCTGGATTTAAACATTCTTGGAAACATCTCCAAATGCAGTTTCTTTATTTACAAAATCCAAAACCAAGACTTCGCAAAAACAAACAAAAGACTTGACTAGAATAAACTTGATTAACATGAACTGAACTCAAAGACACACTCACCAAATAGCAGGTTACAAAGTTAATAACAAACAAAGACACATGGCAAACATGAGGGCTAAATACACTGAGACAAATGACTAGACAAGTTACACCTGTAAACAGTGATCAAACAATAAACCAATGACAGAACAAGACACAAGATCACATGAAGGCATGGGAGTCACATGACAAAAAACAGGAAACAAGACAGTGAACATGACAACTGAGAAACATGACATTGAACATGATAAACTAAAAACATGAAACATGAACATGAACACCCTGTGACATCTAGAGGTTTTTGGATATTTTAATCGAAAAATCTTACATATTGTGCCTTTAAGTAGTTTTTATAAACATGCCTTAGAAAAAAAACATTACTGGTGTGCATCTGATATCTGATATCAATTTGTTTTCAGTGTTACAGCCCGGTTGAATTGAATAAATAATTTGCTCATGCACTGATGTTGTACTGTCCTTTGTCTCTTTATTTCCTTGATGACTTTACAACAACGTAAGAGCTAGAAAAGATAAATAAACAATTGTTGCAATTTGAAAATAATACACGTTCATATAAATTAATCAAAACAATTGACTATAGCAACAAATTTAGAAATGAATACTAACATTTATACTAAAAACATAAAATTACTCTTAAATCAAACAAACACATAAAACAATCATTAAGACAAGATATTATATACATAAGTGCTTAAATATAAATGAATACCTTGTACTCCTTTTCAACCAGGTGCAAAACAAAACAAACAAAAAATACTGCAAAAATGAAAACAACAAACAGCATCTAAATGCTTAAATCCACTTAAAAGTGTCCTTAATAAACTTATTATCTCCGTGACCGCATGGCTCCGTATCTCCGTCAGTGTTTTTATCTTCCGTGTGCGAGCTCTCTCTGTGCGCCTGCACGAGCGATCTGTTTGACTTTCCGGCAAGACGCCTTTCATAATAAAAGTCTCTATAGGTTAAATAACTTAAAGAGTGCAAAGTAACGTTCCAAAATATAATAAAACATAACTAATATTAAGAAAATATAGAATTACGATATATAATATAGGGAATAATATCAGAATAATATAATAAACTCCAAACTAATTCAAATAACAGAGTTATTTAACTGGTTGTTTACACTCCCACCAAATCATGAGTGACTTCAAAACTCAAACTTTAAATCACAAATGATTTCTAAAATAAATTACCTATTTCAAGCTAGATGCAAAAGTAAACCTGAAACATATTCTATATGGACTGCATAGATCAAAGGATATGTCTGGAAGTTCAGGCTGCCTCCTGCAGCAGGACCAGCTTCTGCACTGGGCGCTCAACCATTGATGGTTTGTTCAGACGTTTACCATCCTTCCCCAGTTTCCTGTCTCCGAAACGTATCTTCACTCTTCTTACCAAACCATCCTTGTCAACGACAGTCTCAATAACTTCTGCCAAGCGCCACTCATTCCTGGGCAGATCGTCTGCCTTCTCCAAGACTATATCTCCAACTTGCATGTTCCTTCTTGGTGTAAGCCAGCATTGTCTTGTTGCAATATTAGACACATACTCCTTCTGCCAACGGCCCCAAAATTGCTCAGCTAAGTATTGGACATGGCGCCATCTCTTGCGAGCATATATGTCTTCTCTGATGAACTTGCCAGGGGGTGGTAGAGCTTGGGTAGTTTTTAGAGTGAGCAGGTGATTTGGGGTAAGGGGTTCTGGACTTTTAGGATCATTCAGATTATCTACTGTGAGCGGTCGGCTATTTACAATTGCCATAGCTTCGAAGAAGAAGGTCCGAAGGGAAGAATCATCTAGCCTTCCAGTAGATAAGGACAGAGTGGAATTAAGAACATTTCGAACCGTTCTAATCTGTCTCTCCCAAACTCCTCCTGTGTGACTTGAATGGGGTGCGTTGAAGACAAAGTCACATTGTTTTTCTGCTAAGAACGTTACCAGACGATTGGTATCAATCTCTTTCATGGCCTTAGCAAACTCATTCTTGGCTCCAATGAAATTACTGCCTTGGTCGCACTTTATTTGACGAACTGCTCCTCTGATAGCGATGAAACAACGCAGGCCGTTGATAAAGGCGTCCGTGGACATGTCATCCAGCATCTCAATATGGATGGCTCTGCAACAGAAACAGGTAAAGAGAAGTCCATACCTCTTGCATGATTTACGACCTTGTCTGGTGATGAATGGACCAAAAACATCCATTCCGCAGTATGTGAATGGAGGGGATGGATCTATACGCTCTGAGGGCAGGTTAGCCATTTTTTGCTCTTCTGTGGGTCTGCGAAGTTTGCGACATTTCACACACTCTCGTACAAAGGAGGCTACAGTCCTATTTACTCCTGTTATCCAAATTCCTCTTGATCTGATCTCATTTATAGTCATGCCTTTTCCTTGATGTTCAGTTTTTTCATGACAATCAGCGATCAGAAGTTTCGTAAGATGGTGTCCCTTTGGAATTATCACTGGATGTTTAATGGAGTTAGTGACAGAAGAATAGCAAAGCCTTCCTCCCACCTTGAGCAATCCGTCGTGGTCGACAAAGGCATCTAGATTGTATAGCCTGTTGCTGCGTGGGAGTTGCATGCCCTTACGGAGTAAGGCTATCTCTTCTGCATACATCTGACTTTGTAAGTCCTTGATGATGATGCGCTTAGCATCCTCACGTTCTGCCACTGTACTGTGGTCACTTGACTTGTCCTTCCTAACTCGACGAAGAAGACGTGCAACTGCTTGTATAACTTTGGACCATGAGGACAACCTTGTGAGACAGTTGGATAAGCAGGAATATTGTACTGTTTGCGTGTTCAGTGACTGAGCCTTCTTGACCTCTGGGTCTCCAATTGGAAGTTGTGTGTTAACATCCACAGGTAGAGGTATTTGCCTTTCCCACAAAACGTTTGGTCCTCTGAACCAGCTGGACGTGACAAGATCATTGACACTCATACCTCGTGATGCATAGTCGGCTGGATTCTCTTCCGAGGGGATGTATCGCCACTGTTGAGGAGTTGTACTGTGATGAATTCTCTGAACTCGATTTGCGACGAACGTGTGGAAGCGGCGAGCTTCGTTGTTTATGTAGCCTAACACCACTTGAGAGTCAGTCCAGAAATATGCCTCTGCATCTGCAAGGTTAATTTCTTCCTTTAACAGATCATTAACTGCAACTGACACAACCGCAGCGGTCAACTCTAACCGAGGGATAGTTGTGACCTTAAGTGGGGCTACTCGAGATTTCGCCATGAGTAAAGCACAATGGACGTCACCTTGTTCGTTCTCGAGCCTAAGGTATGAGCACTGGCCATATCCCTTTGTGCTTGCATCTGAGAAGTGATGAATCTCTCTCCTTGTGATTATCCCAAACTCAGCAGGCACAATACAACGAGGCACCTCGATCTTCTCCAAGTTAGCCAGATCAGCCTTCCAATGCTCCCACCTTGGCTGCAAACCATCTGGTAAAGGATCATCCCAGCCCATGCCTTTTCTGCACATTTCTTGAAGAATAGCCTTTCCTTTGAGTAAGAATGGCGCAAGAAATCCTAGGGGGTCAAACAATGAGGCCACTGTAGACAGTATGCTTCTACGGGTTGCTGGCTGGTCCCTTAGGTTTACACGAAATCTGAAGTTATCGTGTTCCAGATGCCAGTAAATGCCCAAGGCTCTTTCCAAAGGCTGGTCAGTGAGGGAAAGATTGACAGATGTAATGTCAACAGCACATTCAGAGGGTGGTATGTTCTCCAAAACTGTCTTGTCATTGGACACAAACTTATGCAACCTTAAACCTCCAAGTGCACAAACCTGGCGAGCTTCTAGGGCCATCTGGATAGCCTTCTCTGCACTTTCGACGCTGGTGACTCCATCATCCATGTAGAAGTCTCGCATAATGAATTGTGAACCTAGGGGATAAAGATGTTCACCTTCTCTTGCAAGATGCTTTAGTCCGTAGTTGGCGCACCCAGGGGACGACGAGGCACCAAACAGATGTACTCTCATGCGGAACGTTTGAGGCTTTGAGTCAAAATCTCCCTTTCTCCACCAGAGAAATCGTAAATAATCCCGATCTGCTTCGTTAACATAGAACTGGTGGAACATCCTCTCAATATCACATATCAAGGCCACTGGATACTGTCGGAACCGTAAAAGAATGCCAGTCAGGCTGTTCATCAGGTCAGGGCCTGTGAGAAGATGATCGTTCAAGCTGGTTCCCTTGTATCTGGCAGAGCAGTCAAAGACTACACGTAATTTCCCTGGCTTCTTCGCGTGATACACCCCGTGATGAGGGATGTACCATTTTTCTCCTTCCTTTCCTTCATCAGTGACTCCTTCAGCTTCACTGTGCTCTATTACTTCTTCCATGAACTTCACATAACGTTCTCTGTACTCCAGGTCCTTTATTAATCTCCGCTTTAGATGTTGAAGTCTCATGGCAGCAAGAGGCTCATTATCTGGAAGATAGGGTCTTTTTTTGAATGGAAGGGGCATTTCCAAGTGGCTGTCTTTGTTCATTCTAATGCTTTCTTCCAGTTTATTCAAGAACGTAATGTCCTCTTGAGACACCACTCTTGTGTTTTCTTTAGTATCCTTGAAATCTGACTCCAGCACTTTGATCACATCAGCTGGCATTACAGAAGGAATCTCCTTAATGGATACTCTGTGGCACATGCTAACCCCACTTTGTGACTCATGATGTATCAAGGAAGGGCCCACGATGCTCCATCCGAGATCCGTACAAACAGCATATGGCTCGTTGTCTGCTCCAAGAATCACTTCTCTGGGTGCTAAAGCTCTGGAACAATTATATCCTATGAGAAGACCCACTTCACAGTCTTGAAGCGGAAGAATTCTGTCTGTCAGAGTAGCAAGATGTTTCCAACGCCTGGCAGTTTCACTGGTAGGGATGTGTGCACGGTCCACAGGGATACATTCCTTAGTGTATGCGGGGGGAAGGTCTAGAACTACTGTGGAATTAAAGCCTCTAACTCTAAGACCAGAAACTCTTTCACTTGATATCAAAGAATCTCTTCCAACCATAGTAGTGAGCTTAAGTGTCACTGGACATGAGTCAACCTTTAGACTTTGACTTACTGCATATTCAATGAAGACAGTATCACTTTGTGTGTCTAACAGAGCGTAGACAAGTTTCTCAGAGTCTGGGTCGTTTTGTGAGGACAACCACACTGGCACAATCATTGAGGTGTTAGCAGACGTGCATCCAGATTCTACACTTAAAGACGTTGTCTCAACCCTTTCGTGTGCGTTCTCTGGGCTATGAACAGGGGAGGACTTCACCTTTCTTATGAAGCTATCATCGTGCAAGTAGGTAGGATGTCTTCTTTTACAGGTATTGCAGGTATGTCTGAAACGACAGTCTCTGGCACTGTGTCCGGGCTTCAAACATCCATAGCACAGCTTTGTGTCCTTTATGAACTGTCTCCGCTCTTCAAGAGACTTTGCCGAGAATTTAAAGCAATCATGAATTTGATGTTCACTGCTTTGACAGAACAGACAAGGTTTGAAGACCTTACTAGTTGGCTTCGGATTCTCATGCTGTGTGACAATCTTTGTGTGGAAGACATTAGCTTTGTTCTTACTAACCTTGAGGTTATATCTCTCCTTATTAGCTTCAGAGGCGTGAAGAGCATAGAAGGAAGTGACTGGGTTGCAGGCTACCTCAGCCTCAACTGACATGAAGCTGGCGAAGTCATGGAAGGTTGGGAAATCTTGAGTCTCACTCAGTGTTTGCGTAGCTTGACGATTCCAGCGGGCAGCCGCCCAATCAGGGAGTTTGCTGACCAGTTTCCTATTCTCCTCGCAGTCATTCAATATTTCCAGTCCCTTAACATGAGGCATAGCGTCTTCACATGCATTCAGGAAATCTGAGAAATTTCTGAGTCCTTCGGCGTCCTTGGGCTGGATTCTAGGCCAGCTTGTGAGTTTCTCTCTGAATGCTCTTTGTATAATGAATGGCTGTCCATAACGATCCTGAAGTCTTTTCCATGCATCCTTGTAAGCTTCCTCATCAGTTCTGTAGAAGATGCCTTCTAGAGTTTTCCGAGCAGAACCACTGACATACTTCTTCAAGTAGTATAACTTATCTGCTGAGGAGACATGTCTTCTGTCGATGAGCGATTGGAATGAAGCTTTCCACTCAATAAAGTGAATGGGGTCACCACTGAAGACTGTTGGCTCTGGCATAGGAAGTCTGTTCAGTGTTATACTGTCTTGAACAGCCTGCGCAAGGTAAGACACGTCAGTATTGGGAGGCGGCGACAACTTCTCATTGATTGTTGGCTTAATTGAGGGTGAATACACAGGTTCTTGCATAGGAATGCTCACATGTTGCTGTAGCCTAGTGTTCTGGTTAGCAGAGGAAATGGTTTCTTCCTTATCATACACTTCAAGTCTTGCTCTAGCTGCTCTAACCTCCTTTACTGCTTGTAATCTTTCTAACTCCATCATTTCAGCATCAAGTTCTCTCTTTTTCTTCTCTTCTAGAAGTTGTATTCTTTCTCTTTGTTCCTTTTCCTCCATTGTCGTTACATATTCTGCTTCCTTTGCTGCAAGCTCTGCTGCTGCCTCTATCCGTTTAGCCATCAAGATGGAGTTCAATGAAGGTTGACTCAGGGGTGTACTCGACTTGGAGCTGACACGTGAGACTGTAGAACCATAGACAGAGCGAGCATAATCTCGATCAAGCAATTCACAAAGACGTTCTTTTACTTGTTCACTGTCGAAGTCTCCATCAACACCCGAAATCCTCTCATAAGCAATTTTTACAATGTCCTTTGTCACAGCATCGCATGCATCAATTCGTCTCCTTGTGTCAGCAGACGGAGCAACATAACTTCGAACCTTCATGTACGCTTCCATCACAAGGTCTCTTTCATTTTCCAATGTGTCTGTAAGTGTTGCTAGTTGACTCTCAGAAATGTCTGTTTTCAGCTGCCCTCTTGCCTTTCTAGCCTCAGCTTTCCATTTTTCATATGCCTGTGTAAGCTTTCTCTCTGCCTTTTGTGACTCCTCTTTTTGATATGCAATCATCTTTTCTGTTGGAATTCGTTTGCGGACAGAGTGACGTACCTCAGCTGTCTTTACACCATCAGAATGATCTTCCATCTCATCGTCTGTATCTCTGTCTTGAGAAGGTAGGATTTTTAAAGCTTCCATTTCTTTCACAGGAGTGCATGACTTGGATCCTTGGTCTGTCATCATTAATGGCAGCAAATGGAATCAAAAGGAGTACAAGCTCTTACTGTTACAGCCCGGTTGAATTGAATAAATAATTTGCTCATGCACTGATGTTGTACTGTCCTTTGTCTCTTTATTTCCTTGATGACTTTACAACAACGTAAGAGCTAGAAAAGATAAATAAACAATTGTTGCAATTTGAAAATAATACACGTTCATATAAATTAATCAAAACAATTGACTATAGCAACAAATTTAGAAATGAATACTAACATTTATACTAAAAACATAAAATTACTCTTAAATCAAACAAACACATAAAACAATCATTAAGACAAGATATTATATACATAAGTGCTTAAATATAAATGAATACCTTGTACTCCTTTTCAACCAGGTGCAAAACAAAACAAACAAAAAATACTGCAAAAATGAAAACAACAAACAGCATCTAAATGCTTAAATCCACTTAAAAGTGTCCTTAATAAACTTATTATCTCCGTGACCGCATGGCTCCGTATCTCCGTCAGTGTTTTTATCTTCCGTGTGCGAGCTCTCTCTGTGCGCCTGCACGAGCGATCTGTTTGACTTTCCGGCAAGACGCCTTTCATAATAAAATAGGTTAAATAACTTAAAGAGTGCAAAGTAACGTTCCAAAATATAATAAAACATAACTAATATTAAGAAAATATAGAATTACGATATATAATATAGGGAATAATATCAGAATAATATAATAAACTCCAAACTAATTCAAATAACAGAGTTATTTAACTGGTTGTTTACATTCAGTTAAAACAGCTCAAACATGCATTTTAGTCTGGGACTAGACTTAAGCCTGTGAAAGCGTCTCCTTTGTCCTCCTCCTTCATCAGCTCGTTACAGCTGACGACTTTGTCACATTCTTCATAAATAAAACAACAACCATCAGTGGCCAATTCTCTTCGCCACAAATGACGAACACATCTTAACAGCGAACACACACTCTCCCCTCCTTCTCTCCACTCTCAGAGGCAGAAGTCTCCAAGCGCACCCTACCTGTCCGCTTGATCCTATCTCCACTCATCTCCTTCAAGCCATTTCTTCTTAAGTTGTATACACACTCAACACCTCTCTTCACACTGGTACCTTTCCCACAGCATTTAAGCAGGCTCGGATAACCTCACTGCTTAAAAAACACACTTTAAATCCAGCACTTTTACAAAACTATGACCAGTATCACTTCTTCTATTTATTGCAAAAACACTTGAGTGAGTCGAGTTCAACCAAGTCTAGCTTCAAAGAGGCCACTCAACCGAGACTGCCCTGCTCTCGGTTATTGAAGCTCTGAGACTGGCAATAGTAGCATCCAAAATCTTTTTGTACTCATCTTGCTGGGTCTGTCTGCCACTTTTGACAGTTAAGCAGCAGATCCTCTTGTCAACCCTCATGGCAAAGGGCATAAGTTACAACATCTAGCTTCTGGGGTTCCTCAGGGCTCAGTGCTTGGACCACTTCTCTTCTCCATCTACATTACATCCCTAGGGTCTGTTATTCAGAAACATGGCTTTTGCTATGCAGATGACACACTCTAATTCTCATTCCAGCCGGATTATCCATCGGTATCTGCTCGCATCTCAGCCTGCCTGACAGAATTTGTTTGCTGGATGAAGGACCATCACCTTCAACTCAACCTTGCAAAGACTGAACTCCTTGTGGTCTCGGCCAACCCAACACTTTATCACAACTTCTCCACTCCATCTTTCAGGACAGCCAGGAACCTTGGGGTTGTGATTGATGATCAGTTAAACTTCACAGACCAAAGCCCTATCCAGACAAGATTAGTTAAACATGGAGAGGTGGGGTAAAGTAATTATAACCAGAGCTTCTCAGTTATTTTAGTCCTGTCTAAATGTGCCATCTCAGTCATTGTTACAGACAATGTCAGTAAAGATAACGGCGACTATTACCTTCTAAGGTCTGGAAAAATTACCTTAGGTAATACTAATCCCGCGCGAATCGACCCATTGTAAATATATTCTGTCATTTCCTGTTTAAAAGTAGTATTCTGCAGTGTTTCAAGTATGGAGGAGCTTGAAAAAGCATTCAATTGCGTTCTAGGCAGTGGGACAAGTCTTTGGCAAACCTCAAGTGTTTTCTTCTTACTTCACCGGGCCTAACTGTTATATACAGACATGCTCAAATTTGTTGGTACCCTTACAGCTAATTAAAATAATGCTTCATTCCTCCTGAAAAGTGATGAAATTAAAAGCTATATTGTATCATGTATACTTGCATGCCTTTGGTATGTCATAGAATAATTATTGCTTATTCTACAAAGATATTCTAAAATGTCCTGGACATATTTGTTGGTACCCCTTAGAAAAGATAATAAATAATGGGACTATAGTGATATTTCAAACTAATTTGTTTCTTTAATTAGTATCACACATGTCTCCAAACTTGTAATCAGTCATTCAGCCTATTTGAATGGAGAAAAGTATTCACTGTGCTGTTGGGTATCATTGTGTGCACCATACTGAACATGGACCTGAGAAAGCAAAGGAGAGAGTTGTCTGAGGAGCTCAGAAATAAATGAATAGACAAGCATGGTAAAGGTAAAGGCTTCAAGACCATCTCCAAGCAGCTTGATGTTCCTGTGACAACAGTTGCAAATATTATTAAGACGTTTAGGGTCCATGGAACTGCAGCCAACCTCCCTGGGCGTGACCACAAGAGGAAAATCAACCCCAGATTGAACAGAAGGATAGTACAAATGGTAGAAAAAGAACCAAGTATAACTGCCAAAGAGATACAAGCTGAACTCCAAGGTCAGTTTCTGATCGCACAATCCGTCGCTTTTTGAGCAAAAGTGGGCTCCATAGAAGAAGACCCAGGGAGAAACATAAAAATGCCAGCCTGGAATTTGCTAAAATGCTTATTGACAAGCCACAATTCTTCTGGGAGAATGTCCTTTGGACAGATGAGTCAAAACTGGAGCTTTTTGGCAAGTCATCAGCTCTATGTTTACAGACAAAAACATCAAGCTTTCAAAGAAAAGAACACCATCTGCAGTGAAACATGGAGGAGGCTCGGTTATGTTTTGGGGCTGCTTTGCTGCGCCTGGCACAGGGTGCCTTGAATCTGTGCAGGGCACAATGAAATCTCAAGACTATCAAGGCTTTCTGGAGTGAAACGTACTGCTCAGTGTCAGAAAGCTCTGTCTCAGTCGCAGGTCATGGGGTCCTCTAATCGGATAATGACCCAAAACACACAGCTAAAATCACCCAAGAATGAAAAAAAATATATATATTGGACTATTCTGAAGTGGCCTTCTATAAGTCCTGATCTGAATCCTATTGAACATCTATGGAAAGATCTGAAACTTGCAGTCTGGAGAAGGCCCCCATCAAACCTGAGACAGCTGGAGCAGTTTGCTCAGGAAGAGTGGGTCAAACTACCTGTTAACACACTGCATGAAAAGTGGGATTTTCGTCAGTATGTGGCACTGTAGATTGCCGTGAAACTTCAGGTTTACGACTGTGCACGGCAATTTGCAGGCAACACCGAAAACTGCCGTAAATTGACGGAAATTGACGTGGGCCTTGCTTGGCAGTTGTCCCCCCATGACCCCCCCTCCCCTTAATTCTAGGGGAGGCTTTATCATGTAAATGAACATGCTGTGAGCTACACAAATGCAAATCAGAGTAGCAGCAGGGGGAGTTTTATCTAGGTTCTGAATTTTTTAAACTAAAACATTTTTCAGTTAAATGTACTCGTTTTAGTTCACATTACTAAAAAAAGTTTTTTAGGGCAACCAGTTTGCTCCAATTTTTTAAGTAGATTCAACTTGTCCGGGCAAACAGAGTAGATTAATTACTCTATGTCATTAGCAATAACCATGTAAAAAAAATAAAAAATACACACAAAATACAAAGTTACGGTGTTATGCCTATATGTAATTGAAGCACTTTTGCCACACCCATTAACTTAAATAAAGTGAAAATAAATATAATAGGTTTTTCTGGAGCTCCTTGGTGGTCTGAAACCTCAATGAGGTTGAAGAATATAGGGATAAATTAAGCCCCTCTGTGGACTGATTTCCTGACTCTTGATCTCTCTCTCTCTCTCTCTCTCTCTCTCTCTCTCTCTCACACACACACACACACACACACACACACACACACACACATGTTTGTTTTTGTGAAATGTAAGGACATTCCATAGGCGTAATGGTTTTTATACCGTGCAAACCGTATTTTCTATCCCCTTACACTGCCCCTGCCCCTAAACCTAGCCCTCACAGGAGACTGTGCAGTTCACTTTCTGTGAAAAAAAACTCATCCTGTATGATTTATAAGCATTTTGAAAAGTGAGGACATGGGGAACGTCCTCATATTTCACCCTCTTTTTGTAATACCTATGTCATACCCATGTCATTATACACATTTGTGTCCTGATATTTCACAAAAACATGCCCATCTGTGCAGGCAGACACACACACACACACACACACACACACACACACACACAGGTCATGGCCATGACGCGTACAAAACTTGAAGACGAGCTTTAAACAGACGTGTTTTGGGCCATGTTGTATGTCCCAATAATAACGCAACAACTGCAACTTGTGAACGCGATGGTATTTTTATTAACAGAGTTATCCACAGAGCATATCACACATACGCATGACTCGCGTGTCTACTTGGTACATGCGCACAAAAGGGGGAAGGTCGTTCTTAAAGAGCCCAACACTTAAAGAGCCCAGTACATATTATAGGACACAAATCGCACTGTACTTAAGTACAGATCATTTATCACAATGATCTACATCCCCTTCCTTTAGCTGAAATTTCCTATCAAAGAAAGTAAACATACTCAAGTGATCAATATTGGAATAATGACATCAACTTGTCAACCAAGAAAAAGAATGACTTGCATTATAACAATGTATCCATTGCAGTAAATAACTGAACGACAACAGATACAAATCTCAAGATGATCTGTATGATGAAGAAAACGCATCAACAAAGAATGATATTAGTAATATGGAAAGAACCATAATAAACACATTTAGCAGGCATTCAAAATATGAACCAAAGTGTCACTGAATCTCCCATTGCTGGAACTCACTGTTCGTACCTTGGATTCGGCTTGCAAATGCGGCCTGAACGTGTTCTGTAAGGTGCATTACTGACCTTAGTGGGAGAGTGTACTGTGTGCTTTGGAAGGTCTGTAGGTGTGGATTCTGGTTGTGGAAGGTGTATTTGTGGTGAGTGTGGTGTATGGGAAGCAAAGTTCTCTGTATGTGCAATGGTGCTTTGAGAGTCAATGTTCTGGGGGGTGAGCCGTGATGGAGGGGGCTCTGCAACAGGAAGGATGTGGCGTCGGTTCCTCCTGTATGTTCTCCCATTGCATTGGATGGTGTATGAGCGAGGCTCCTTGTTCACCTCCTTTACTGTGCCTAGGTGCTCGTATCCTTTCGGGGTTTGCATCCTGACAACTTGTCCCTCTACCAATGGCTGCAGTGGGCGACTTGATGTGTCGTAGTATCGCTTTTGGGTCATCCTCTTATTAAACAGCTGTGCAGTGACTTGCTGGGCAAGTTTTGGGGCAGGCTCCAACAGTCTAGAATGAAAAGGAATGGCTGACCGTGTCTGTCGTGACAACAGGCGTTGCGCAGGGGAGCCCAAAGTTGGGTCTCTGGGAATGTTTCTCAGGTTCAGGAGATTAAGGAACACGTCCGTGCCATCTCTGTGAGATTTCTCCATCAGCTGTTTTGCACTGCGAACCGCTCTTTCTGCCAGGCCATTCGACTGTGGGAACTCTGGACTACTGGTGACATGGATGAAGTCCCACTGTTTGGCAAAGTCTCTGAATCGCTGACTTGTGTACTGTCTAGCGTTATCAGAAATTAGTGTGTGAGGTGTGCCATGCGCAGCAAAATGTCTCTTTAGTTTCGTGATTACAGCTGAGGATGTTATGTCGCGGAGAAGGTCGATCTCATACCATCCCGAGTATGAGTCCACAAGCACTAGATAATTTTGGCCACGCCACTCAAACATGTCTGTTGCCACAGTAGACCAAGGCAGGTCTGGAACTGGGTGTAGTTTTAGTGGTTCTTTCTGTTGATGTGGCTTTGTGCTGTAATATCAGCCGTCATCGGTGGACTATGTCGATATATTCTTTCTGCAATGAGCGAGGGATGACTGTCTTGTGGCCTTTCATCACTATTCCATTTTCCACAGCCAGCTCATCTCTGTATGGAAAGTATGGATGTACAGTGGGCCACACGCTATGTTCTTTAACTGGCCAACCTCGTTGAATTACTGCGCAAAGAGCCTGCAACACTTCATCCTCCGCCGTATGCTTTCTAAGTTCCTCAAGGCGAGCTGTGGAAATGTAATTGACGGACATGACCTCAAATGAGTCATTTTCAGTGTCTGGAGAGACTTCTGTGTTTGGAGCTCGAGATAGGGTGTCTGCAAGATACATGAGCTTACCCTTCTTGTACACCAGAGTGATGTCGTAGCACTGTAACCTGAGCATCATTCTCTGTAGTCGAGCAGGAGCTGTGTGGATTGGTTTCTTCAGAATGCTCACCAGGGGCTGGTGGTCCGTCTCAATGAATAAATAATAATAACACATAGTCTCTGAACGTAGTACAAGCAAATACGACTGCTAGCAGCTCCTTTTCAATCTGAGCATACCGTGTCTCTGTGTCTGTGAGTGTGCGAGACGCATACGCAACTGGTTTGCCTTCCTGCATGCATGCGGCACCAAGCCGGAAGCATGAGGCATCGCAGGTAAGCGTAACTGGCCTCTTTACATCATAATATGATAAGACAGGTGGGGTGGACAAACACGACTTGAGGGTGTCAAATGCTTGTTGGTGCTTGTTGTTTTTACTTCCACCATAAGCTACAAGGTTGGGTGTCTTTGATTGCTTCACTGGCCATTCATTGCAAGTAATTTGTCCGAAAGTCTTTTGTGACATTACGTTGCATTTTGCTCCGGTGTCAACTTTCACTTCAATTGGAGCTTTGTTTATGTGTAAAGTGACAAATCCCTCTTCCAATTCTGGCATGTGTGGGTTAACAGCATTAACGCACTTGTCAAATTCGATGCCATCAACATAAAATGTGTCATCATGGTCAGGGGGTTTATCTACTTCGAGTTCATGTACTGCTTTCCTGTAGTTAAATTTCTTCTGACTGAATTGACTACGCGCTTTGCAACATTTCTTGTAATGATTCATTTTCTTGCAGTTATGACACTGTTGTCCGAAAGCTGGGCATTTCTCTTTCTTTGCTGCATGATTATTTTCACAATTTCTACAATTGGTTATGGTTGGTGAATCATTTTGTTCTGTTTTTTGATTATGTCTAGTGTGTTGGCGCCTCCTACTGGAAAATGGCTGTATTGCATCCACATTAGTTGCAGTCTGTGGTGTAGCCAACGTTTTGTTATTCTCCTCTGTCATTTCATGTATGCGACAAATTGAGATGGCTTTGGTTAGAGTTAAATCACCGTCGCTTAACAGTGCTTTCCTTAGCCCATCATTGTTGATGCCATATTCTATCCTGTCACAGATCAGCTCGTCTGTCAGTTTTCCAAAATGACAACTTTTAGCTTTAATCCTGAGATCACTGATGAATGCCTCAATGGTCTCACCTTGTTTCTGGCTTCTAGAGTGAAACTTGTGTCTCTCCATTGTTTTATTTTGCTGTGGGTTGCATATTTCACGGAATTTCCTCTTCAGACACTCCGGATCTTCCTTTGATTCGGCGGGAGTTAAGATCGCGCCATTCTCGCCCGGTTCACGCACCTCCGCTGCATAGACAAATGAACGCTCCCGTTCAATGGCTTCCGGCCCTGCGAGATTGAGGAGGATGTACGCCCTTGTCCTGGCAGGCTTATCATGGTGCGCTGCGGCGACGAAAATGTCATACTCTTGTTCGAAGATTCGCCAATTTTCGGCGATATTCCCATCAAAAGTGAGCGGGTCCGGTCTTCGAAAACAGTCCGCCATAGTCACACTGCGCGGTCTTGAGAAAACTTTCACATGTAGCTCAGTCTCTGTTTTCTACAAAATTGGTTCACTCACAGGCGAAAAGTACGCTCCGTCTTCTGACACCATGTTGTACGTCCCAATAATAACGCAACAACTGCAACTTGTGAACGCGATGGTATTTTTATTAACAGAGTTATCCACAGAGCATATCACACATACGCATGACTCGCGTGTCTACTTGGTACATGCGCACAAAAGGGGGAAGGTCGTTCTTAAAGAGCCCAACACTTAAAGAGCCCTGTACATATTATAGTACACAAATCGCACTGTACTTAAGTACAGATCATTTATCACAATGATCTACAGGCCATGTCCACACGAAGCCAGAACTTTCCCTATTCGATCTTTTTTTTTTCCTCGTTTCAAGATATATCAGCGTACACACGAGAGCATGAAAACGGCTCAAAACGATGTAGTATACATGCCAGGCCAGTATGTGGCACTGTAATTCTGCCACAGAAATACACTAAAAACGGAAAAGAAGAGTTGTGGCTAGAAGGGGTACGGCAACAGTCGGAGGTGAGGTAAAATCTCACAATAAAATAACAATAAATAAATGTTCTACTTACCAGATGTGTTTTATTAACACATACACCTATCCCAACCCTAAACATACCCTTATAATAATGCAAATACAGTAATTAAACAACGCAGTATTGATGTGCGCATGCCCAGTGCCCGTAGTTGTATCCCCTTTAAGTCTTCCCTGCGCAGGACGTGGTGTGATGACATCATCGTTTCACAAAATAGACGGATTGGCCGTATACACGAAACCGCAAGGGTGTCGTTTTCAGATGTATCCACTTTAAGCCTTGTTTATACTCGCCGCGGCCGCAAGAGCGTGAGGGTGCGCGCGGCAAAAATGACGTCAACGCGGAGGGGGCGGTCTCGCGCGTTGGTTCCGCAAGACCCCATTTCGCCTGGCGGTGCGCAGCGCATTTTTTTTAACTCCGCGCGTACCTCCGCATCCGAAGATGTACGATTTTGAGGCGACTTTGTCCGAGTACCGGCACATTTATGATGACCCTTCCATGAGGGATCATTGCGACAGCCAGATGGCACAGAATTCATGGAAAGTTTGCATTGATGGCCATCCATCCGTCCAACCATCCATTCCTTTTGTGAATAGGACTTTAGAATACATTTGCATTAAGCACCCAGTTTGCACTTGTCTTAAGTAACTGCTTACATTTTCAAGATGAGCCTACCTTTTGATAAAATAAGGCATGTTTTATAAAAACTAACTGTACAAAGAGGCTTCATTTAGTACATTAGTTTACAAGACACTTTCTACAGCATTTATTGTGCTTGTTTAGTGTTAATTTCAGAATGTACAAACAAAATCAGAAATTAGTTGTCATCAGTTAATGCACTGTGAACTAATATAGTTAATATATATATATATATATATAGTACAAAAACCATCTGCAAAATTTGGGGGAATCTACTTGTACTACGATCAACGAAACTGTGGTCGAGCCCAACTTGTAACTGGAGGCTCATGTGGGTTCGTTTACATTCCACGAACGGCTTGCGGGACGCCATGTTCACCTGTTCCGGTAAACTACTTCTTCGCTCCTACTTTCGACGGATTTAAGAACAATTACTCCAAGTCGCCCCCTGTCGTTTCACAGAATGCTACAACGGCGCACGCGTCGACTATAAACGCCTCGTCCGTTTGGGGGAGGAGCGCGCGCAGTTAGCGGAGCTCGCGCTGCGCTGTTTCAAAAAATAGCGGTTTCAGTCTCCCAAAACGCCGGATCCGTGTGCACGAAACGCCAATACGATAAAAAAATTTATACGTATACAGTGATACGCGTCGACAGGTGCAGAAGTCTCATTGAGAGCTACAGAAAACATTTGATTGCAGTGATTGCCTCTAAGGTTGTGCAACAAAATATTAGGTTAGGGGTCCCATCATTTTTGTCCATGCCATTTTCATAAAAAAAAAAAAAAAAAGAAAAACAAAGTATGATTTCTATTAAATATGGATTAAACAATGGTGAATGCCAATTACTTTTGTCAGTTTCAAGTTATTTCAGAGATAATTGTGCATTCTTCGTTTTTTGTGGAGGGGTACCAACAAATTTGAGCACGTCTGTATAGGTTATATATAGATTATATGTGTTTGCGCTCATGATATCAGGAAGCGACTTAATACGCACATGACAACAGGAAGGTGACGTGGTGAGTAAATCGAGTTACCCCTCCCACTTCTGCTAGTTTTACTGAGATTTCTTATCCCGTGCGAATTGGCCATTAATATTACAGACGTCCTGTGGTAAAATTACATTACTCCATCTACCAATGTAAAACTAATCCCATCCGAATAGGGCTCAAGACTAACAGGGACTTGTCACAGCACTTACGTATTGTTGCCTTTTTGTTGGTTTAGCTGCTTGTATTGTTCTCCTCATTTGTTAGTCACTTTGGATAAAAACATCTGTTAAATAATTAAATGATTAAATGTAAATGTATTTCCCAAGTTAGTAAGGGTTTGTCAATTAAATAATTATGTTTGATGCACAATGCTATTAAACATAATTTAATTAATAAATTATTTTGTGGCGGAGGGGGCGTGGTTTTGCAAGGTCTGTAGCGGGAGAGAGAGAGAGCAGGGCCGAGCGATGTCCAGTGATGGAGGTGGGGACACTGATCCGGGTCCCCGACGCGCCGCAAGCCGCCCTCGATCAAGCTGGCCTGTACCAGATACCTGTATGTATCGAGGGGGGTACTTATCAGGCTTTGGTGGATTCGGGTTGTAACCAGACCTCCATCCATCAAAGCCTGATTCGGTCTAAGGTGTTGGATAACCGCCGCATGGTTAAGGTGAGGTGTGTGCACGGGGAAGTGGTGAACTATCCGTTGTTGCCCGTGGATATTCAATTTCGGGGACAAACGCATAGTGTGGAGGTGGCAATTAACCCGCACCTCCGGCATCCGCTAATTTTGGGGACCAATTGGCCAGCATTTAATAAATTGTTGGGGCATTTGTGTGCGGATGCTTCTAGGGGAAAATGTGTAAAGGGGAAAGAGACGGTTGCTCAGTCGGGAGAGGTGGATTCGGGACCTCCGGGGGCCGGTCCGGGGGAACAGAGCGGTCTGGAGATGCCCATTTTCACAGACCGCGATGAATTTCCCCTGGAACAGTCCCTGGATGAGTCGCTGAAAAATGCGTTTAATCAGATCCGTTCCATCGATGGCCACCTTCTCCAGCCTGACCAGCCGCTCTCTTATCCCTATTTTTGTATTTTAAAGGATAGGTTGTATCGGGTGACCCAAGACGCCCAGTCAAAGCAGGATACAACCCAGTTATTAGTACCTAAAAGCCGCCGGGAAATGCGAGAATTTGTTACAGGCTCAGGACAAACAGAGACAGCTATACAACAGAGGTGCTAGACTTCGTCAATTCACTCCGGGAGATAAGGTACTTGTATTACTCCCTACGTCGAGCTCGAAATTACTCGCAAAGTGGCAAGGACCCTTTGAGGTCACACGGCGAGTTGGCGATCTCAACTATGAGGTGATTCGATCAGATAGGGACGGGTCACGTCAAATTTACCACCTCAACCTGCTAAAGAAATGGTCTGAGGCGGAGTCAGTGATGCTCGCGACGGTGGTGAGCGGAGAGGAGGATCTCGGGCCGGAGGCGGTTCAAAAACCTCAATCTCTCGCTCTGGCCCCGGGGGGAGACCACCTCTCGCCCTCGCAGCTCACTGACGTAAAACATTTACAAGCGGAGTTCGCTGACGTGTTCTCGCCCCTACCTGGTCGGACCGATCTCATCCAGCACCACGTTGAGACTGAGCCGGGAGTTGTGGTTCGCAGCCGGCTGTACCGCTTGCCTGAACATAAGAAAAAAGTGGTTCAGGAAGAATTAGAGGCTATACTTGACATGGGTGTGATAGAAGAATCCAACAGTGACTGGGCGAGCCCGATTGTTTTAGTGCCTAAACCTGACGGCTTGGTCCGTTTCTGTGTGGACTATCGTAAGGTGAACGCGGTGTCGAAATTTGATGCTTATCCAATGCCAAGGATTGACGAATTGCTTGATCGGCTAGGGACTGCTCGTTTTTATTCGACGCTGGACTTGACTAAGGGTTCCCCTTGTCTCCAATGACCAAAGAAAAGACCGCTTTCACCACGCCGTTTGGATTACACCAATTCGTCACCCTTCCTTTCGGCCTGTTCGGGGCTCCCGCAACCTTCCAGCGTCTGATGGACAGAATTCTCCGGCCGCATGCTGCATATGCCGCTGCCTATCTGGATGATATCATCATCTACAGTGCAGACTGGCAGCGTCATATGCAGCACTTGCGAGCTGTCCTGAAGTCGCTGAGAAGGGCGGGGCTTACCGCCAACCCGAAGAAGTGTGCAATTGGGCGGGTGGAAGTAAAGTATCTGGGCTTCCACTTGGGTCATGGTCAGGTGCGTCCCCAAATTGACAAGACCGCAGCTGTTGCGGCCTGTCCGAGACCCAAGACCAAAAAAGAGGTTAGACAGTTCCTGGGGCTAGCGGGATATTACAGGAGGTTTGTACCTAATTATTCGGACCTCGCTAGCCCGCTGACTGATCTAACTAAAAAAGAGGTACCAGATACGGTTCAGTGGACGGAGCGGTGCCAGCAGGCTTTTACTCAGATAAAGGCTGCTCTGTGTGGTGGACCGCTCTTGCAGGCTCCTAACTTTTCTCTCCCTTTTCTTCTACAGACTGACGCCTCGGACAGAGGGTTGGGCGCGGTCCTGTCCCAGGAGGTGGAGGGTGAGGAGCGGTCGGTGCTGTACCTCAGTCGCAAGCTCTCTAACTGTGCGTTCACACCGCCGCCGGCGAGAGCGTCAAAGTGGCCGGAAGTCATTCATTCTCAATGGGAGCCTGGCGGCGAGCTCCGGCGAGAGCGGCGCGGCGCGTCTTGGACGATTTGGGCGTCAAGGAGAGTTGAAGTCAGGTCAACTTTATGGTAATGAGCTATGACGCGGTTCGGCGGCAGCCGGCGGCAACCAATGGGAATGTAGTAGTGCTCCGCTTGAGATGATTCTAGAGAACGCAGCGCTGTAAACTTCGGTTCCTACCACATTAGTTCCCAAGCAAAATAGAGGAGGTTGATCACTGCTGGTGCGGCGGGTTTGATAAGAAGACGTGCAACATTATTTATCCACCACACAAATGGCTTTTAATTGGTTTATTTCGTTAGCAAACATGTAACTATAATTGTTAAGTTCTTTCCATCGATCTGCTTTTTTTAAACTTTCACATTTACCCTATACCCTACTTGTGGTCAGTCAGCACAAATGTCGGTCAACATGAATGTTTGCTTTGCAGCCCCTTTAAATGCCGTTTCAAAAAAGACCAAGCATTCGATCTACGTCAGAGCGGCAGCGCGTCCACGAATCTTTCTACAGCGTCGATGGCAGGGCGGCCAGAGCGAAGTTTGACGCTCTCGCCGGCGGCGGTGTGAACGCACAGTTAGAGAGAGATGATGTACAGCACCATTGAGAAGGAGTGTTTGGCCATCAGGTGGGCCGTTCTCACCCTTCGCTATTACCTCCTGGGGCGGGAGTTCACCCTCTGTTCGGACCACGCCCCCTTGCAGTGGCTCCACCGCATGAAGGATACCAACGCGCGGATCACCCGTTGGTATCTAGCTTTACAGCCATTTAAGTTCAAGGTGGTCCACAGGCCGGGTGCTCAGATGGCGGTGGCTGACTTCCTCTCCTGGAGTGGGGGGGTTGCAGGCCGGATGGCTCCCCGGCCTGAGTCGGGCGGTGGGGGTATGTGGCGGGGGGGGCATGGTTTTGCAAGGTCTGTAGCGGGAGAGAGAGAGAGCAGGGCCGAGCGGTTGGTAAGTAGGTCAAGTGCAAATGATTAACACCTGTCTCTGATTGCAGTAATTGGCTGGAGAGACTGCTTATAAGCTGCAGCAGAGAGAGAGATGGGAGAGAGAGTTCAGGACTGGGACTGACACACGTCGGCTGAGGCTGTATACTGAGAGAGAGTCTGGAGTGTTGAAGTGAAAAGTTATTGGGAAAGTTAATGAGTTTGAGTTTGAATGCGCCGAGCGCTTACAACAGTTTTGAGGATCGTGAGATCAATAAAGTGCAGTCCCAGTTAAGCCGACCCCGTCTTCTTCCTTCCTACACTACACAAAGGGTATACTACATATTTAATTTCAAGAAAAATGTTACATTGCATTGTCTATGCCAGTGGTTCCCAACCACGTTCCTGGAGGACCCCCAACAGTGCACATTTTGCATGTCTCCTCAATCAAACACACCTGATTCAGGTCATCAGCTCATTAGTAGCTACTCCAAGACCTGATGTGGGTGTGTCAGACAAAGGACACATCCAAAATGTGCACTGTTGGGGGTCCTCCAGGAACGTGGTTGGGAACCACTGGTCTATGCTATGGGTGCTGTGCAGTAATAAGGTGAACAGGTGTTTCACATTATGACCACTTCTATATCGTAATTTTGGCACATCTAGAATGCTGTATTGACCAATCAGAAGCCAACTATTCGTTTTATAATTATTATTATACCACAGTTCACAGCATTTGACAGATCTACAGAGTTTCAACCTGTTATTATTTGATGTGAAAGTAAGTTTCACATGAAAATAAGAAGAATCTGGAAATAAAAAAAATGGAAATCCTCCTGTGGAATATCACATAAACAGTGCACAAAAGCATGGTTATTCAAAGGAATAGGAGGCCAGTTTGGTCAAAGGCAGGAAACAGCTTTGTGGATAGATGTTATTGTTTCCAACTAATGAAAGGAAAAGTGTGACGCAAAAAGCTGTGATGTGAATCGGTGTGGGTGGTTGTACATTCATGAAGTATTGTGGGATAGTTTTACTTGCATACATAAATTGGAAGGTTAAACTGGACCCCTGATGGGTGAAATGAATCTGTAATATGGAGTAATGAGACTCCTGCAGACTGGAAGCATAACTAAGGGATCCAAACTAAGGCCAATTATGTGCAATATAGTCATGTAAATATAAAGTAAAACAGTTTCATTAGTGACATATCAATATCATATCCAGATAATGAAGATAATAACAATGTGTTGCCAGATAATCATGCTGGTTTGAAATACTAAAATCACCTGGACTAGTATCACCTTGACTGTAATTCTTACTAATATCACTCTACTATTATCTTGATTGTAATATGATTCATCTTATTGTGAGAATTAATATAACTGAACATTGTCAGGAAAAAAGGCTCGTCTTATTTTGAATAGCTGCATGTAGGTCCAGAGACAAATATCTTTTCATATTCCTCTACAGACACTGACCTCTGAGGACCTTTATGACTCGTATCAGCATTTCACAAGTTCACACTTACAAATAATTAGATAGAGAAAAAGAGTAGGCGTATTTGGCGTGCTGTTCGAGGGGAGGCTCCGAGCTCGGAATGTGGCCCGAACACAGAGTACTCCCCACGTATCCCTGGCTGGGATAGGAACCAGCTGAGAGTGAGGAGTCGTGGTGGTGGAGGGATGCAGAAAAGGGGTGAGTCGGCTTGGCCTCCAATTGTACTGATTTTGGGTAAATCATTTGAACATGCTTCTCCCGAACTTTGTTAATAAAACATCATGTCTAAGGCCGCACTTGCACAGCTGGTCTTGATGCACAATTCCAATTGGTTGACTATATCTGGAAGTAAAGGAAGTAAAAACAGCACGATTTGCAGTGAACGCAGACAAAATGATAATACAAGTTTTTGCTTTCCACACCATCTTTAAAGGTCAGCAAAACAATGGGTTGAGCCTTTGGCTGCGTCCGAATCCTGGAAAATTCTGCCTTCAGAGGACACATTTCAAAGTAGGAAGGCATGTCCGTATCTAATGTTAGCTTCACTTCCTGCCTCCTGAGAGACCTTCACCTGATCGAGTTTTGAAGGCAGCAGAAATGTATCCTTCACTGTCTTTGATATCCCACAATCCTGTGCGTTCCGGTAACAGTTGAGCTAGAAACAAAAGACGGCGTCCGAAAGTTGCATTTGCTGGTCAGTTTGTGTGTAAATGTACATTTTCGACCAACATTTTCCACTTCTGATGTCATTTGTAGCGAGAAATTACTAAAGTAGTAATTGAATATTTGTTTAGTTCTCACCAAAGCTCTCTCTATTTTGCTGTAGATCATTAAACTGTTACGCTGCCTTAGAAGTCTGTCCGAAATCAGTTTTGTGAGGTGCATTCATGCGCAAACGCTGCCTTACAGGTCATTGTCTGATAAGGCAGCGAGGCAACAAGTTAGCTGCCTAGGTTTTTGGACGCAGCCTTTGTCTTCCATTGTAACATTGAAAAGATTCATGGAATCGTGGTTGGTGTCCACCTGAGTTGACGTCATTCGTCTCCGTCACTTTTTCAATGACGTGCCTTTTGTATTGACATGGAAATATCTGATCAGTCCGCTTACATGACAGATGCAAATGCATGTATTCTATTCATATCAGATTTATTTCCACGTATGAATGAGGCCTGAAACCGATCGCCATGTGCTTTTTTGCTGCTTACTTCCTACACAAGTTTGTTACATATCTGATCTGTATCATATAGGAGGAAAATTGGGAATCGAATTTGGGTCACTTGAACCATGTAATGTCAATGCGGCCTATAAGATTCATATGGTTTTAAGTTGCAAGAAATCCCTTGGTTAAGAAAACACTTAAAAATAATACACTTCCTATTATAACTTATAAACTTTTTGCAGCTGGGCCTGAACCAAAGCCTGGATGCAACAACTGGACCACACAAAATTGTTATTAACATGAGCACTTGTGTTTCAATGAATCTGTATGTGAAATGTAAGTTTACAGTAAGTTAAGTGGTACAATCTTATTTTCACCTTTCTAGCATTTTGTTTGACTTTGTAAAACAGAAATCCATGGCATTGGATTTGAATGGATACAGTCACTGCAAGGGAAAATGGCTGTGGAGACACAAGCCCTTCTTAGTTTTACCTATGCAAGAGGTGTTCATCTGCCACTCTTTTAATCCCTTTATGTGAAGCAAAATATTTTACAGGATGAAAAATTTTTCTTTGTCTGCTCTCAAAAAAAGATTCTTGCTGTTTGCTGAATTTGGGTCTACTTTACATTTAGCTAATGCAACACAACTTCATATTTTCTCACAAAAGTGTCTGTTATGTTGGAGTTTTGGAGATTTGGTGACTCTGTGTCTTCTTCTGTTGTGCTTTCTGCCAAGACCATACATCAGGGGTTCTCAAATCTGGCCCTTCAAAATCCACTGTCCTGCAGAGTTAATCTCGAGCCCTAAACACACCTGAAGAAGCAAATCATGTCTACAGGATCAATAGAAAGCTATGGGCAGGTGAGTTTGATCAAGGTTGGAGTCTCCATTGTAGTCTTGAGTTCCCTTTCGAGGGAACTCCCACTGCATCGGTAACGACGAATTTGGGGACACTCCCTAAGCAACAGCGCGTCTGAAGTATGAATGAAATCAGGCCAATCCTGATTGGTGTTGCGTCATGACGTAACTATGACGGCGTACCCGGAAGGTACATATAGGGCAGCCCAGGCATAGTAATGGCAGTTATCGCTCTTCAGCATAGCGCTCTGTGTGAAATCTGTCTGTCTATTTATTGTTGTTTGTCAAAAAGTGAAAGTGTGTGTGAAATGGCGACTGGAAAGTGAGAGAGTTTAAGCAGTGTGTGCATCCGTGTCCCCGTTACATGTCGGGCTCGGATGCACACCTGCTGTGTGTGCAGTGTCTGGGTGTTCAGCATACTCGGGCGGCTCTCGAGGGAGCCGCTTACGAGCGTTATGAAAGCTGACACTCAGGCTGCTCCGCTCTCGGCTGGCCGTGTTCAGTGAGACCAGCCAGCCTCGTGAGCCCTGTGGATCGGTCCCGCATCCGCCGAGGCGGTGCGGCGAGGCCGGTCATGGGGCTCACGGATGGACTGTCAGCGGGACTTGGGACTGCTGAGGCATCTTCCCAGTCTTTGTCTGACAGTTCAGATGTTCTCCTTCCCCGTGTGGAAGCCCGCGCTGCGGCTTCTTCCCCCGGGGCGGAGGACCCGATGCTTCAGCGGTCTGATTCTGAGGAATTAGACGCGCTCAGCATCGAGGCAGTCAAAGTCATGAAGCACTCCTTATATATGCAATTAAAGTGAACACACGCGATCGGTGTGCATGAGATACTGGATGGCTGCATTTAAATCTGAGGATTTAAATGAAATATGAGCTGACTCTGAGGAGTTAGATATTCAGCCTGTCATTCAGACCATGTTTCACCGTATTGTTTGAAACTGTTTGGCTTTTTTTTCTCGAGGGATGAAAGCCAATTGTATTATGACGGCTTGAACCACGTTGCTGAGGCAACGCGGGGTTTATGAGTCCATATAATACAAATAAACAGTTCGTCTGATGATTACGGCCACATTTAATTCTGAGGAATTAAATAAAATATAATCTGACTTTGAGGAGTTAGATATTCAGCCTATCATTCAGACTTTGTTTCACCTTATTGTGGCTGCATTTAATTCTGAGGAATTAAATTAAAATATTATCTGACTTTGAGGAGTTAGATGTATTTTAATGCAGCCTGTCATTCAGTTCAGTTGGCACGGGGTTGGTGATTATGATGGCATTTAATTCCAAGGAATTGAGTGTCGTGTTATCCGACTTTGATAAATTGGATACTTTAATTCTGTCACCCAA
Organism: Gobio gobio; assembly: GCF_949357685.1. Lineage (NCBI taxonomy): Eukaryota > Metazoa > Chordata > Actinopteri > Cypriniformes > Gobionidae > Gobio > Gobio gobio. The sequence continues at coordinate 26,510,560 of NC_137118.1, read as the reverse complement.
GCGTGTTTAACTTGTGAACTGGATATTCATCTAAGATGGAGCCCTCCTGAAGTGATGTCGTTCTCGCCGCCTTGTGGCCTGCGGGACACATCAGGTTTAGGCAAGGGCTAATCGCAGTGTCCGTCCCTTAGATGAGGCCCCTGCTGGCCAGCCCCCTCTCCCGGGTAGGAGCGACCGAGGTCGTTTTCCCCCAGGAGCTCTCGGGAAATCAGTGCTGTGTTCCCGCCGTCAAAGACGCTTCGGGCCTCACTGATTTCCCGCGCACGCACGCCGCCGTCGTCGCCTCCAGTAGGACTTGCGACTGGGCAGCGAACGTGTGCGCCAACCGAAAAACGTTCTCGACTGCTCCCTGCCGGTTAGCCGCTTCAGGGGGTCGGGAATGAGTTTCGGTTGACACCCGAGGCCAGCCTCGAGAGGCTGGTTCCCTTAGTAGATTATCTCGGCGCATGGTCATGCCTTCCGAGTGTGTCTACGTGGGTCCTGCAGACTGTAGAGCTGGGTTACAGGCTTCAGTTCGGTTCTCCTCCCCCGAAGTTCAACGGGGTGGTCCGGACTGTGGTCGGCCCAGGGCAGGTTCGGGTTATGGAACAAGAAGTACAGCCCTGTTAGCCAAGGAGGCCATAGAACGGGTCCCTCTGGCAGACAGGAAGTCCGGATTCTAATGCCGGTACTTCATAGTTCCTAAGAGGGATGGCGAGTTGTGTCCAACTTTAGACCTGAGGTACTTGAATCGTTCTCTGAGGAGATTCAGATTCAAGATGCTTAGCAATTCCTCCATTGTGATTCAGATCCAGTCTGAGGACTGGTCTGTCACGATGGGTCTGAAGAGGACGCATACTTCCCTGTATCCATCCTTCTGTGTCACAGGAAGTTCCTGAGGTTCGCTTTGGGGGCAAAGCGTACCAATATCGGGTTCTTCCAGGCGGCCTAGCCCTTTGAGACTCTACACGCAGTAGCGTGTTGACGCCTTCTCAGAGAACTGTGTTTCTGGGAGTCGTATGGGATTCTCTACGTTGGGGGCACAATTGTCTCTCGCACGTATCGAGTCCATACGGGCGGTGGTCTCTAGAAGGAAGCTAGGCCACAGCATCACTGTGAAGCAGTTTAAGGACTGCTGGGGCTCATTGCGGCTGTGTCCAACAGAATATCTCTTGGCCTGCTGCATGAGATCCTTACAGTGATGGCTGGGAATCAAGGGGGTTTTCCTCGAGGGGAAAACCATTCTGTATGATCAGGGTAACGCGCAGATGCCTTCGTTCCCTAGTCATTTGGAAGAACCTTGGTTTCTGTCTCAAGGGCCAGTGTTAGGAGCGTCCTGTTGCCGGGATTCCGTTTCAACAGACGCCTCCCTCACTGGCTGGGACGTGGTCATGGCAGCCGCTTGCGAGAGGTCTGTGGGAGACCCGGCATTTCTCCTGGCACATCTATTGCCTGGAAATGCTGGCGGTCTACAAAGCTCTGAGGAGCTTTTTCCCGGACCTCCGCGGCCACCATGTCCTGATACGGAAGTAAACCAGGTGGCTTTCCTTAAGGGGAAATCTATTCTGTATGATCAGGGTAACGCGCAGTGGCCTTCGTTCCCTAGTCATATGGAAGTAGCCTTGGTTTCTGTCCCAGGTGCCAGTGTTGGGAGCGTCCTGTTGCCGGGAATCCGTTTCAACAGACGCCTCCCTCACTGGCTGGGACGGGGTCATGGCGGCCGCCTTGCGAGAGGTCTGTGGGAGACCCGGCATTTCTCCTGGCACATCTTTTGCCTGGAAATGCTGGCGGTCTACAAAGCTCTGAAGAGCTTTTTCCCGGACCTCCGCGGCCACCATGCCCTATACGAAGTAAACCAGGTGGCTTTCCTTAAGGGGAAATCCATTCTGTATGATCAGGGTAACGCGCAGTGGCCTTCGTTCCCTAGTCATATGGAAGAAACCTTGGTTTCTGTCCCAGGTGCCAGTGTTGGGAGCGTCCTGTTGCCGGAAAATCCGTTTCAACAGACGCCTCCCTCACTGGTTGGGGCACGGCATCAGGGGGTTGAGGTCGCGCCCTCTATGCAGACTGGCGCATCACATCCTCCTGTGGTCCCAAGGGAAACTGTTGTCCATCAGGGCAATGTATGTCCCGGGGGTCCAAAATCAGGGAGCAGACATCCTGTCGAGGCAGGGGCTGAGGCCCGGGGAATGGCGACTCCACCCGGAGGTGGTGGAGGCCATGTGCGAGAGATTTGGCCCAGTGGAAGTGGATTTATTCGCGTCTCGAGAGACGACCCACTTTCCACTGTGGTTTTCTCTCACGCATCCGGCCCCTCTGGGGCTGGATGCCATGGTGCAGACATGGCCGAGGCTACGTCTGTATGCATTTCCCCCGATCGCTCTGCTCCCGGGAGTCCTGGAGCGGGTCCGTCGACAAGGCGCCAACCTGCTTCTGGTGGCGCCACGTTGGCCGACTCGGGTTTGGTTCTCGGACATCATATCTCTGCTGGCAGGTCAACCCTGGGAGATTCCTCTGAGGAGGGATCTCCTGTCTCAGGCAGGGGGCACGATATTTCACCCCCGGCCCGAGTTATGGAACCTTTGGGTCTGGCCCCTGAGAGGGCCAGATACCTAGAGGCTGGCCTGCCGGCCGATGTGATCGAGACCTTACTCAGTTCCAGGGCTCCATCTACAAGGAGACTGTACAGCCTCAAGTGGAATGTGTTTTCCACTTGGTGTAGAGAGCGTGAGGTGGACCCAGTTAACTGCCCAGTGGCTTCAGTGCTGGAGTTCCTCCAAGATCGTTTCTCTGCAGGGCTTACCCCGTCCACACTCAAGGTGTACGTGGCTGCCATTGGGGCTTTCCACACACCGTTGGGTGATGGGCCTTTGGGTAGGCACCAGTTGGTTGTACGGTTCCTCCGTGGGGCTCGGAGGATGAGGCCTGCGGCTCGGTCCAGAGTCCCAACCTGGGACCTGGCAGTGGTTCTCGAGGGATTGGCTGAGGCCCCCTTCGAGCCACTAGAGTCAGCAGACCCAAAGAGCTTGACCCTTAAGATGGCCTTTCTCTTAGCCATCACTTCTCTGAGGAGGGTGGGGGACCTTCAGGCCTTGGCGCTTACGCCGACTTGCCTGGAGTTTGCCCCTGGCGAAGTGAAGGCCATCTTACACCCTAGGGCCGGTTATGTGCCCAAGGTGCCATCAAACGTGGTCAGGCCTTTGGTTCTTCAGGCATTTCATCCTCCGCCTCACGTGACGGCGGAAGAAGGGAGGCTTCACCTGCTCTGCCCGGTCAGAGCCCTTAAATTATATGTGGAGAAGTCTGCGCAGTGGAGGAAGCTGAGCAGCTATTAGTGTGTTTTGGTTCATCTAAGAAGGGGCTGCCTGCGTCAACCCAGACTATTAGTAACTGGATTGTCCAGGCAATAGCCACGGCCTATCAGGTGCGCAACCTGCCTTCACCTATGGCCGTGAGGGCACATTCCACCAGGGGCATGGCCTCTTCGGTGGCCCTCCTTTCTGGGGTCCCCTTGCAGGACATTTGCGAGGCGGCCGGATGGGCTACTCCACACACCTTTATTAGGTTTTATAGTCTGCACCTCCCTGCGACGCCCGGTGCTAGGGTACTCCAGTCCTAGCTGTGCCCGGTTTCCGGCTTCACACTAGGACTGGTGCTACCATCGGTGTGGCCTAGTGGGTACTCGTTCCCCAAATTCGTCGTTACCGATGCAGTGGGAGTTCCCTCGAAAGGGAACGGCTCGGGTTATGTATATAACCCTTGTTCCCTGAGAAAGGGAACGAGCACTGCATCTCGTCGCCACACCTCGGCAGGCCTGGAGCGCATGCTTCATCGCGATAACTGCCATTACTATGCCTGGGCTGCCCTATATGTACCTTCCGGGTACGCCGTCATAGTTACGTCATGACGCAACACCAATCAGGATTGGCCTGATTTCATTCATACTTCAGACGCGCTGTTGCTTAGGGAGTGTCCCCAAATTCGTCGTTACCGATGCAGTGCTCGTTCCCTTTCTCAGGGAACAAGGGTTATATACATAACCCGAGCCGTTTTCTTCTGGAACGAACATGTCAAAATATTCCTCATTTAAATAATTCCTGCCGAAGGCATATGCAAAATAAAGGGGCAGAGCCTGGTTGATTTAGTTAGTAGTGTGTTGAAACTCACAGTTATGGTAAGGGCCGGGACATTTCCCAAACACGCTCAAAGCGGTTGACCAATCACAACACACTGATCCAGCCGACCAATCAGAGAACATTGTGCTTTTCAGAAGGAGGGGCTTCATAGAGACAGAAACTAAACAGAGCTTTACTGTCAGACTGGGAAGAGAGGAGCTGCAA